>NW_006408532.1:4435818-4490735 GCF_000296735.1 Chrysochloris asiatica | reverse complement strand
CTAGGGGGTAGACATGCATTGACATAGGTGATGGGACAGGCAACATACAATTTGAGGGAGACTGGCAGAGGAAAGATGGGGTGATGGGAAACACAGGGAGGAACACAGTGGTTACAGTGAATAGATGTAAATGCTGTTAACTATTGGTGCATGAAGGGGATTGCAACCATGTAATGAAGCAAAGTATATGATTGAATGTAAAACTGATGATTTGCTCTGTAAACCTTCACTCGATTCATAATAAAAGTTTTTTTTATTAAAAAAAAAAAGAGTTAAAATATGATCAAGAACCAACGGTATTGAAGAAAGATGTCCAAGCTGCACTGAAGACATTGAATAAAAAAAAGACTCCAGGAATTGATGGAGTACAGATGGAAATATTTCAACAAACTGATGCAACACTGCAAGCCCTCATTCATCTATGTCTAGAAATTTGGAAGACAGCTACCTGACCAACTGATTGGAAGAGATCCATATTTTTGTCCATTCCAAAGAAAAGTGACCCAATGGAATTTGAATCATCTAATAATATCATTAGTATCACATGTAAGAAAAATTCTGCTGAAGATAATTCAAAAATGTTTGCAGCAGTTCATTGACAAGGAACTGCCCAGAAATTCAAGCTGGATTCAGAAGCGGACATGAAATGAGGGATATCATTGCTAATGTCAGATGGATCTTACTAAAAGTAGAGAATAACAGAACGATGTTTACTTGTGCTTTATTGACGATGCAGAGGCAAATTGTGTATAACATTGGGAAGAATGGGTACTCTAGAACACTTAATTGTGCTCATGAGTAACCTATACACAGACCAAAAGGCAGTCATTCAAGCAAGGACATATTTTATTGTTGTTGTTAAGTGCCTTCAAGTCGATTCTGACTCATATCAATCCTTTACAGGGTTTCTAAGGAGCAGTTGGTATATTTGAACTACCAACCTTGTGGTTAGAAGTCCAGTGTTTACCCTACAGTACCGTACTGGGACTCTAAGGGATACTGAATGGTTTAAAGTCAGGAAAGGTATGTCAAGGTTGTATCCTTTCAACATGCTTATTCAATCTATATACTGAGTTAGTAATCTAAGAAAACATGTGTTGTTGTTATGTGCCGTGGAGTCGGTTCCGACTCATAGTGACCCTATACAGGGTTTCTGAGGCTGTAAATCTTTACGGGAGCAGATAGCTTCATCTTTCTCCCGCGGATCAGCTGGTAGTTTCGAACCGCTGACCATGAGCCCGATTCATAACCACTACGCTACCAGAGCTCATAGTATATGAAGAACACCCTTGCATCAGGATTGGAAGAAGAGTCATTAACAACCTGTGATATGCAGATGACACAACCTTGCTTTCTGAAAGCAAAGAGGATTTGAAATACTTACTGATGAAGATCAAAATCTTTGTACTTTTCAATGTAAAGAAAATGAAAATCCTCACAACTAGACTAATAAATAACATCAAGATAAATGAAGAAAATATTGAAATTGTCAAACATTTTAATTTGCTTGGATCTACAATCATTGTTCATGGAAGCAGCAGTTAAGACATCAAATGGTATATTACATTAGGGAAATCTGCTGCCAAAGACCTCTTTAAAATGTTAAAGAGTAAAGTTGTCAGGTTTAGGGCTAAGATGTGCTTGAGCCAAGGCATGGTATTTTCAATTGCCTCATATGCATGTGAAACGTGGACAATGAATAAAGAAGACTGGAAAAGAATTGATGCACTGAATTCTAGTGTTGGTGAAGAATATTGAAAATACCAAGACTGCCAGAGGAACAAACAAATCTTTGAAGAAGTACAGTCAAAATGTTCTTTCGAAGCGAGGATGGCAACATTTCTTCTCAATTACTTTGGACATATTATTAGGAGGGGCCTGTCCGTAAAGAAGTCCATCATGCTTGGAAAAGTGAAGGGTCAGTGAAAAAGAGGATGAGCCCCAACAAGCTAGACTGACACAGTGGCAACAACAATGGGCTGAAATATAACAGCAATTGTGATGATGGCATAGGACCAGGGACCAGACAATGCTCCATTCTGTTTTGCATGGGGTCATTGTGAGTCGGAACCAGCTGATAGACACCTAACAATAACAATTTGATAACATTGTTACAAGATGATGCAAAGCATGTTTCAAAGTGCTTGGCATACAGTAAGTGCTTGATAAATACTGTCACTCTGATTGTGTAATTATCCTATTTTTCCATGAACGTTTTCAATGCTCCTTATATTCAAGCAGCCAACTTCTTTAAAATAATGAAAGTTTTCTATACATATTCTTTATTGTAATAAAATTAACTTTTTATTATCTTGAAAACTTATATGGACCTAATAACATAATCTCAAAGTGTAGAAAGCAAAACACTTATGGAGTTACAAGGAAAAACAGACAAATCCACAATCATAGAGGGAGATTTTTTATATATGCTCTCTTATTTATGTGTCAAGCAGATGAAATTTTGTTACTAGGGATAAAGAATATTTGAACAGCTCAAGTTAATAAGCCTGAAATTTTTACTTGTTTCAAATCCACTACTCAAATTTAGAAAGAAAAAAAAAATCAAGATTTGAAAGGATCTATAAAAACATTTATAAGGAGCTCTGGTAGCGTAGTGATTATGAATCGGGCTGTGAACCTTAAGGTCAGCAGTTCGAAACTACCAGATGCTCCATGGGAGAAAGATGAGGATTTCTGCTCCCGTAAAGATTTACAGCCTCGGAAACACTGTCCAGGGTCGCTATGGGTCGGAACTGACTCGACAGCACTTAACAACAACAACAATAGAACATTTATGGACTTCTGTGGCGCTACAGGGTCAGCACTGGACTGTGAATCACAAGGCCAGTAGTTCAAACCCTCCAGCTTCACCTTGGAAACCCAATACAACAACAGAACATTTATAAAAAATCAGTTGAATACTAGCCCACAAGACAATTGTTGAATATTCTTGTGTATTGGCCAATATATTATTATTGTTGTTAAGTGCCATCAAGCCGATTCCGACTCATAATAACACTTAAAGGGTTCCCAAGGAGTGGTTGGTGAGTTTGAATATAAAATACCTAAATATATGAATAGATAAGTCATATTAATAGATATGATGACTCAATATCATAAAAATAAAATTCTTTCTAAATTAAGGTGCAAATCTGATGCAATGCCATTCTAAAACAACAAGGGAGTTTTTTCATGGACATTGATAAGCTGATCCCAAAATAAGTATAGAATTGTAAAGGGTAAAGAATATTTATTGTGAGTGTGGGTCTGATTTGATGTATTCAGCTAGTATACTCCCCTGCCAGATATGAAGACATTTTATGAAGCTGGAGTAATTTAAACAATGTGCATTAGTACTAGTACAGACAAATACATCCGAAGATAGCCTGGAAACTGACACACACATATAAAGGACCAGCACAAATGTGTGGTGTAATGATGGACTATTCAATAAATGATGCTGTAATAAATGAAAAAGGAGAAATGGAATTAGAGTATTACTATTTTGCAAGCCCTAATGAAATAATGGATCGAGGGAATGATCATTAATGGTTGTTAATATCTCAAATATGTCATGTTAGACATTATATACCTACAAAATCCCTTATGAAGTATTGCCAAAAATTAAACCTGAATCCAATCAGGTCGCTAGATCTAATTAACTGTTTACAGGAAACACAGGTGCAGAGGAACATGTTAAAGGATTCTACAAGGATGCAATCAGCAAATTCTAGAAAGTGGGAAATTGTACAGGACAATCAAGTTTCTTCAACAAATAAGTATCAAGGGGAAAAAAGGAGAAAGAAGATAATTATTTATTTTTAAAATACTGTTATTTTTAGATGTAATAGTGGTGTTGACATGGCAAAAAGAGAACTGCTCTTTTGGAGATTCATGCTGATATGTATGTACAGATGAAATTAAATGATGTCAAGACTTTGCTTCAAAATAATTCAGAAGGGAGAGTGGTTTGAGATACGAATGAAGCAATATTGGCTGTGATTTGATCATTGTTGAAGTTGGATGCTGGGTGCATGAGGTTTATTATCCTAGTCTTTTTCCTTTTGTTGATGTTTGACATTTTGTAAAGTAAAAAGTTAAAGGGAGAAAAAAAGTGATAGGAATGATTTGCTTGTTGTCCATATGAAGAAAAGATAAAACTAGATCCCTATTGCAAACCATTCTAAAAAATAAATTCCACATTGATTAAAGACTAATTATGAGTTTCAAAATCTTAAAACTTTAAAAAATAAATGTAGGAAAATATATTTATGGCATTGGGGTGAGGAAGGAATTCCTAAAGAAGAGAGAAAATATGCTAATCATAAAGGCAAACACTGATAAATTTGTGCATATTAAGATAAAATATTTTCAGACATCAAAAGATATGATAAATACAGTGAAAGACAAACCACAGTTTGGGAGAAGTATTTGCAGCAAAGTATTAGTCCACAATATAGAACAAATTGCTACAAATTTTTACAAAGGACCCAGCAAATGAAAGAGAAAACCCAAATAGTCAACAAACATGAAAAGCTCTTAAACCTCACTGGTAACCAGGGAAATGCAATTTTAAGCTACAATAAGATACATTTTACATCCATCCATCATCAAAATTTAAGAGTCAGATGATATCTAGTGATGGGGAACATGCAGGGAAACAAGAACTCTTGTACCATATTGCTCAGGGTGTAACAGGTACAAGCACATTGGAGATACTTTGATAATACTTCATCAGGTTGAAGATTTGACAATACTTCACACTTGTGACTGCACAATTCCACCTCCATATATTTGTTGTTTGCTGTTTTAGTGAAGCTGAGTCGTTTTCCATTCATAGTGACCTTGTATATGATTTCCGGGGATTGGTGGTGAGTTTGAAGCACTAACCTTGAGATTAAAACCAGTCAAGTGCTGATCATACAGGACTCTCATAGTTTAGATAAATATTTATCAAGCACTGTATGTAATAGTTTAAAATATAGAAACAAGTAAATTATCCCTTAAAAGGCAAATGAAAAAATACTTGTACAATGAAATACTTAACATTATTTATTAGATATCATCTAGTTGGTTCTGATTCATAGCAATCCTGTACAGGGTTTCCGAGAAGCTTCTGGTAGGTTTCAACCAACTACCTTGAGGTTTGCAGTCCAGTGCTTACTCTATAGTGCCACAACAGAGCTCAATGAAATACTAGTGAGCAGATAAATGAATGAACTAGACCTACAAGTATCAAAATGAGAAAGTCTCAAAATCAAGTTTTAAGAATATATAGACAAAGAGCACATAGAACAGTCCTATATATGGTTAGTGAATTCATACTTATATTGTAAACTTCAGGAATGAAACCCACCAACTCCAGGATAGTAGTTTCCTCTGTAGAAGGAGATGGGGTAACTTTAAGGCAAAATATTAACAGATGTTTAAACTCGGTTGTGGCAAATGGATATCTTATATTATTTTCTGTACTGTAAAAATATATTTGGAATATTTCATAATTAAAATATCAAATTTAAAAGAAAAAGTATTGGTTGAATATCCTCAAAACACTATCCCTGTCACATATTAATTAAAGATTATATGGTTTTTCTACCTGGAAAACTCTAGATAATTAACTGAAAAAATACTTAGAACTAATAAAAACAGTGGTTATCCTTGGTGGTGGGATTATCAGGGTTCTCTTACTTTCTAAACTTTTAAATTGTTCGAATTGAAAAATGAATCTATTATTACTATCAAACTCATAAAAAAATGACGTGTCCACTTTGAAAATTAAAGAGAAGAAAAAAGCCCCCCTGACACATAGACACACAAAGTAAAGCTCAGTAAGGTTGTTGTTGTTAAGTGCCGTCAGTAAGGTTGTTTTTGTTGTTGTTGGAAGCCATTAAGTCGGTACCGACTCATAGCGACCTTATGCACAGCAGAAAGAAACACTGTCCATTCCTGGGCCAACCTCACTACTGTTGCCACGCTTGAGTCCATCAATGCTGCCACTTGGCCAATTCATCTCACTGGGGGTCAGTAATGTAGCAGGGTATAAAATAAAGGTAGAACCAGTGACAATGTATAAACTAAAATTGGAATAAAAATACCAAAAGGAACTCAATTTTTTTTTTAAAAACTAAAATATGTGCAGACTGATATGAGGAGAACTATAAAACTTTACATATAAAGAAATTTGAATCAATGAGAAGTGCACTGTGTTCCAGAATGAAAAGAGTCAATATTCTGCAGATGTTACTTCTCATCAAATTAACCTAAGTGTTGTCACAATCCCAAATAACACACACGGGATTTTGGTGCAGAAGTGTCTCACAAAATGATTCTAAAACACATCAACAGAAATGAATCTAAATAACTCAAAAAACATTTGGAATAGATGATTAATTATACAGTATTTGCCTTACTGGGTATTATACTCTGCATAAAAAATAGATAACTGTGCTAATTGTATTTTCTATTATTATAAAATGAAAACATATTTATTCTACAAAATACAGACAAAAGAAGAAAATGAAGATAACTATAATTTCACCCTCCACGCATCTGTGGTGACTTTGTTGCTCCTGTGATGCTGAAAGCGATAACACCAGTATTTTAAATAGCAACAGGGTTACTCATGGTAGACAGGTTTCAGGTAAGCTTCCAGACTGAGACAGACTAGAAAGAAGGTGAGGCAGACTACTTCGGAATTTTCAGTCACTGAAAACCTTATGAATAGTAACGGAACACTGTCAGATATACTAACAAAAGATGAAAACATTATAAATAGCAGCAGAACATTGTCAGTGCTGGAAAAGAAGCCCCTCAGGTTGGAAGGCACTCAAAATACAACTGGGAAAGGCTGCCTTTTCAAAGTAGAATTAACCATAATGACATGAATGGAGTAAAGCTTTCAGGATCTTCATTTGTTGATGGGACACAACTCATAATGAGGAGAAGCAACTGAAAATATTCATTAATAGTTGGAACATGGAATGTACAAAGTATGAATCTAGGTAAATTGGAAGTTGTTAAAATGAGATGGAATACATAATGATTTGATACTGTAGGCATTAGGAGCTGAAATGGACTGGTATTGGCCATTTTGAATGTGACAATCACATGGGTTACTATGCTGGGAATGACAAATTGAAGAGGAAGGGCCTTGCATTCATCAGCAAAAAGAATATTCTAAGATTCATTTTTAAGTGCAACGCTGTCTGTGATAGGATAATATCCATACACTACAAAAAAAGACTAGTTAATACCACTATTATTCAAATTTATGCCAAGTACTAAAGCCAGTGATGATGACATTGAAGAATTCTACCCAACTTCTTCAGTCTGAAATTGATTAAACATGCAATCAAGATGCATTAATAATTACTGGTGATTAGACTGAAAAAGTTAGAAACAAAAAGGGAGAATCCGTAGTTGGAAAATAGGGGTTTGGCAATAGAAATGATGCTAAAGATTGCATGATAGAACTTTTCAAGACCAATGACTTGCTCATTGCAAATACCTTTGGTCAACAACATAAACAGTGACTATACATATGAACCTCAATAGATGGAATACACAGGAATCAAATGGATCTTGACTGAAAGCAGAGAATACCAGGAAAATGTTTAATTGTGCCTTACTGATTATACTAAGGCTTTCAACTGTGTAGATCATGATAAAGTATGGATAACATTGTAAAGGATGAGTATTACAGAACATTTCATGGTGCTCATGGGGAACCTGTACACAGACCAAGAGGCAGTTGTTAGAACAAGAGAATGCTGAAAGGTTTAAAATCAGAAATGATGTGCACTATAATTATTCAATCTATATTCTGAGCAGATAATCAAAGACACTGGATTATATGAAGGAGAATGTGGAATCTGGACTGAAGGAAGAGTCATTAACAGGATATTCAGATGACAGAGCCTTGCTTTCTGAAAACAAAGAGGACTTGAAATACTTACTGATAATGATCAAAGACCACAGCCTTAATATGGATTGCACCTCAATGTAAAGAAAACAAAACTCCTACAACTGGACCAATACATATATAACATCATAAAAAATGGAAAAAAGATTGGACTTGTCAATGATTTCCTTTTGCTTGAATCCACAATCAATGCTCATGGAAGCGACAGTAAGGTTATGTATTGCATTCGGCAAATCTGCTGCACAAGACCTCTTCAAAGTGTTAAAGAGCAAAGTTGTCAGTTTGAGAACTAAGGTGAGCCTGAGTTAAGTCATGGTATTTTCAATCAACTCATATGTATGTGAAAGTTGGACAATGAATAAGTAAGATGTTAGAAGAATCAATGCATTTGAATTGTGGTGTTGGAGAAAATATTAAAGGTACCATGGACTGCCAGAAGAACACACAAATCTATGTTGGAAGAAGTACAACCATAATGTTCCTTAGAAACCAGGATGGTGAGACTTTGTTTCTCATACTTCAGATATGTTATCAGTAGGGACCAGTCCCTGAAGAAGGACACCATACCTGTGCTTTATTTACTATGCAAAGGCTCTCGATTGTGTGGTTAGCAGATAATTGACACAGGGAAGGAGTTACTTATGAAGCACTAAGTTTCAGTCTATTGTGATGGACACATAGTTCTGATTAAGGATAGGGCCATTAATCAACCTAGTAAAATGTTTAGTGCTTCAGGTCTACCTCCTAGTTCCCTGCATGGTGCCTGGATTTTATAAGTTTGCAAGCAGCGACTCAAGGCACATTTAGATAGATCTCTATTCACCTAGAGTAAGAGGAAGGTGAGTCAGGAGTAGGTTGAGGAAATGGAATGTGTGGCTAATTGCCTGCATGAATAACTGGCCCCTTTGCCATGAGACCAGAACTGGATGCATCTTGGATACCAGTACCGGATAATTTAAGCAAACATTCTGTAAAAGAATCCGCATCAAAAGGGAGTAATGTAGAAAAGAATTTCAAATTCTTATAGGATTTAGACTACATTTCTTTTTCAATGACTAATATTCTACCATACAGAAATACCATATTTTAAAAATTCATCCATCATTTGATGAATATTTGGATTATTTCCACCTTTGTATGGACATGTTTTCATTTCTCTTTTAGGATCCAGCTTACCATTTTCAACAAAGAAGTCAGGAGGAATTTTGACAGAAGTTGCTTTGAATCTGTAGATAATGTACAGAATATTGCCATCTCAAAAATATTAAGTGTTTTGATCTGTGAATATGAGATGTTTCCATTTGTGTTTTTTAAAAAAATTCTTTTAATAGGGATACTAGAATTTGCCCAGTGAAATAGGTTTCCTGTTAAGCCTTTGTAGAATATGAGGTCTTATGTGGAATCCTGAGCTCCATCTAGAACCTTCTGATGTAGGACATCCCCACTTGAAAGGACATGCAGACCAACCCACAGCAGCTAGGGGAATAGAAGATACTTCTTGAAAGAAACACCAGCAGGACAGAAAACAAGAAAACAGTAGACTGTTTGGCTGTTACAAGAACAAGCAAGCTGTTTGCCTAGGAGCCATCAAGGCTACCCCATCAGGGTACGTCCCCTTGCAGGACTGAAACTCAAAGGGAACACACGAGCAGGCTTGTAAGCCTGCTCGTGTGTTCCCTTTGAGCCTTGGTCTACTTGTGAGTGGAAGTGGGGTAAATGCAGCAATGAAGACATGGGCTGAGTTCAACCATGTTCCATAGACAGCCATTGACCTTGAGATGAGAGAGAAGAGGAAGAGCTGGCTGGTCTGAAGTTTAGGAAGACTTGAGGACTCCAAAGCCTATGGATACTGACCTAGCCACTGGGTACTAGAGATGAGAGTGAAGTGGCCAGCTGGTCTCAAGTGGGGAGAGGCATGCAAGAATGCCCAAACTTGCAGATAGTACCCATTTGATCTAGCTTGGATGACTTGCTGATCAGAACTCCACTAGAGAAAGATAAAGAAATTTGATACAGGAAGCAAATGTAAATTGCTATAATTTGATGAACGAGACTGTTGATTGTGGATGTAGTTTCTCAAAATTCCAAGTGAGAGGGAAGGATTCTTGACATCAAGTATCATGCCTGTCCCCTCAGTACATAGGGACAGGCAACTTAGACATTGGCTACTAAAAATAGGGGTGGGGGCAGCTATAAAGGTACAAAGTGACTGGCTTACAAGGTTTTAAGAGTGTACTTAGTTCCAGAATGAGGGGTTAAGTAAGAGTCCCCACTGAATAATTTTCCTCTTGTCCAGATGGGTCTGGTGAAAGGGGATGGGGGAGGATCCTCAACACTCACTATTGATTCAATAGAAGCAGAGGTGCTGTCATAGAGAGATAGCGCAGCTGAGGACTCTAGACCCATGGAATGAGAGGGGCTGTGTGCCTGTGGGCAGGAGGCTGGCTTGCAAAATGCGTCCTTTGAACATTTAAATGAATATGTTTTCTGTACATCAAAAAAAAAAAAAGAAAGAAAAGAAAAGAAAGAGGGACTAGAGGTTGACTGATGGTACATGGAGGTGATTGTAATCATTGCAATGTAAGAAAGTATGACTGGTTGAGAGTAAAACTGATGATCTGCTCTGCAAACTATCACCAAAATCACAAGAAAAGCTTTGAAATTTTTTCTTTTAATAATATTTTGTAGTGTTCAGAGTATGTTTTGTACTTTTTTGTTAAATATATTCTAAGTATTTTATTTTTTTTAAATATTATTGTTAACGGAATTGTTTTATTCATTTTATTTCTAGTTCTTTCATTGCTATTATATAGAAGTACAATTTAGTTTTACATATTATTTAAATTATACCCTATGCATGTACATGAAACCCAGGTTACAAGTTGGGCTGCTAACTGCAAGATCAGCAGTTTGAAACTACCAGCTGCTCCTAGGGAGAAAGATGAGATTTTCCACTCCCATAACGATTTACAACCTTAGAAACCCTATACAGGGTCACTATGAGTTTGAACTGACATAGTGGTACACAATCACCACATGCATGTACATGAAATAGGTATACCCCTGGAACATTGTAAAACATGGAGGTGTTTGTTGTATACTACTTTGTACTTTGACTTTTTTCCTTTTTAACAATAAATATAGGAAGTTTTTTCTATATTTGTACTATTATTTTTTAAATTGTGCATATTTCATTCTAAAGGTGTACAATAATTTATCTAACCTGTTCCTATTGATGGGTGTTTGTGTTCATTTTAATCTTTCTGCTGTTGCAAACAGTTGTGATGAATAAATTTGAACATTTATTCCACATGTCAGTGATATTTTGCCCAAAGAACCAAGGTTTGCCCTCTTGGGGCAACATTATCCCTATTGAGAATGCATGCTTTAGATTCTTTGCATACTCATTTCTCCCATGGGGCTGTTGTTCTTTTTTTTTTCCATTTTTAAAGGAATGCTCCATTTATTAGGGAGTCCTGGAGTCCTGGTGTGGCGCTGTGGGTTAACGTGCCAAACTGCAAAGCCATTTGAACTGCAAGGTCAGCAGTTCAAGCTCACCAGCTGCTCCTAGGAAACCCTATACAGGGCCACTAGGGGTCAGAACTGACTCGACAACACTTCACAACAACAAGTGTGGTGCTGCAGGAAAACGCACTGGAACTCAAGGTCAGTTTGAACCACAAGGTTGGTGATTTAAACCCACCAGCTGCTCCTCAGAAACCCTATGCAGGATCACTATGTGTCGGAACTGACTTGATGATACTTAACAACAATGACAACCATTTACTAGAGAATTTAACTCTATGATATAGGCTGCACATAATTTACTATAGTTGGTAGTTACCTGGAGTCTTAGACTGGGTTCTCAATTGAAATAAAACCAGGAAAACTCATACAAGGAAATAGCTCACATGGTTATGCTGTCATTGTTGTTAAGTGCAGTTGAGTTGGTTCTGACCCATAGCGACCCTATATAGGGGTTTTAAAGAGACTGGCAAATTCCAAGTCCCTGGGACAGATGTCAGGCTGGAGGTTGCTCCTGACTCACACAGCTATGAGGGCTGATTCACCCAAGACCAGTAGGTCAGACAGCAGCCTGTAGCTAAAGGAGGACAGACAGCAGGTTGCTGACTCACAGGCTACAAAGGCTAATGAACCCCAGAATTAGCAGGCAATATGTCAAGCTGCTGACTTAAGTCCAAAAAGTAAAGATCAGATGATAAGCCAGATGCAGGATCTAGATCCAGCAAAAACCATACAAACTTTGCCAGAATGTCCATATATACTGAAAGAGTCCACATCCCCAAGGAAACTCCCTTTCAACTGATGGGCTGCCCATAGCAAATCTCATCATGAAAATGATGACATTATATTAGATCTCATCATGGGAATGACTGCATCATAACCACCAAACCACTGAGAAGCATGGCTCAGTCAAGTTGACATACAACCTTAAACATCACACTGGGGATTTGGTTTATGATGTTTGGGCCACACAGATTTTTTTAATGTAGTTGAATTTATCAGTCTTTTTATGGCTTCTGGGTTTTCATCACATTAAAAAATGTCTTCTTCATTCTAAGATTATAGAAGTAATTTCCTGTGGCTCATGGTTTCACTTTCCACGTTCAAATCTCTGATCTATGTGGAATTTTATTTTCATGTGATACACAAAATAGGTCTTCAGTATTTTTTCCAAGAAAACTGGCCAGTTAGCTCAAAACGTTGAATGATCATTCTTTTCTCTACTGATTTAGATATCATCTGTGTCATATACTAAACTAATATATGTATTTGGGTTCAACTTTTAACTTTTAGTCTTTGGCATTCATCTGCCTAATATTCAAGTACTGTTATCACACTGTTCTGCTTATTATAAGCTTCTAATGTGTTTTCTTATCTTGTGCATTTATTTTCTTCTAGCTTCTTGATAATTAAAAAAATAAGTTTCTATTTTGACTTGTTCAATCTTATTTGAGCATTAGAATCAACTGTATTCATTAAACAATACTGTTGGTATTATAAAGGGTTCCCATTACACTGTATATTAATTTTTTACAGAATTGAAATCTCTATGTTGAATCTTACTACCAAGGAATATAGAATAACTTTCCATTTTTAAAGTCATCATTTGTAATCTTCAATAGTATTTCAAAATTTTATTCACATAGATATGGCATATTTGTCATTATAAAATACTGAGTATTTTATTCTTAATTGTCTTGATCATTCATTTAATTTTGTACCCAACCATATAATTGAACTATCTTGTTGTTTATAGTAGTTTTTCAGTTTCATCCCATCAGTTTACAATCATATTATACAACTGAAAATAAAAATGACATAATGTCCTTTTTTTCTTATTTTCATATCTCTAATATCTTTCTTAAGAGCTCTGGTAGCATAGTGGTTAGGAGTCGGGCTGCTAACCTCAGGGTCAGCAGTTCAAAACCACCAGCCGTTCCACGGGAGAAAGATGAGTCTTGCTGTTCCTATAAAGATTTACTGCCTAGGAAACCCTATGCAGTGTCGTTATGAGTTGGAACTGATTCCATGGCATACCATCACCACCAATATCTTTCTTGGACTCCTGGTCTGGCACTGTAGGATCAGCACTGGACTCCGAACCACAAGGTTGGCAGTTCAAACCTACTAGCTGCTCCTTGTAAACCTTATACAAGGTTGCTTTGAGGCAGAACCGACTCAATGGCACTTAACAACAATATATTTCTTGATGAAGCTGTTTTGCATCTATAAAGACTTATGGCATTGGAAACTCTGTACAAGGTTGCTAGAAGTCAGGGCTTTCACACTGACACACCACCACCTTCAATGTCTTTCTTAAGGAGCCCTGGTGGCTCTGTGGGTTAGGCATAGGACGATTAACTGAAAAGTCAGAGATTGAAATTCACCAACCCCTCTGTGGGAGCAAGTTGAGCCACAGAGATGAGTTTGATCCCAGTTTTGAAAAGTGTCTAAGGGCCATAGACTTGGTGTTCCACCAGTCTATACAGGTAAACTTAGTTGTTTTTTATGATTTTGAGTTTTGTTCCACATTTTTTTCACACTATATCCAACTGTGATCTCTTTTAGAGCAGTCGGCAGCGTTAGTTAGGTACCATCTAGTTCTTTTGGTCTCAGGGTCATGGAGGTTGAGGTTGTGTGGTCCCTTAGTCCTCTGAACTAAGTTTTTTCCATGGATCTTGGAAAACTGTTTTTTGTTTCAAACTGGGAGAGACCGATAGTTGCATTTTAGATGACTGCTTATGAGCTGTCAAGACTACAGTCACTACTGATGAAAATACGATGTAGAACAGTGTCTTTGTGGACTGTGTTATGCTAATTGACCTTGATGTCCTTTAAGACTATGGTCCTGAGTCCCCAGGCTTAGCAATTTATTCCTTCAAGATGTTTGGTTATAGTTATTAAGTTTTCATAACTTTGCCTCATTTTGTTTACTATATTCATGCATTTATTTACAGCACATATAAATGCATTTGTAGAAATATTCTCTGTAAAACCTATATTTGTGGGTGTATACACATTCACCTTCTCACTTCTGTTCAGCTTGCACGTCTATGTTTCCACTTGTAGATTACTGTTACTACTGTTATTGTAGGATTGTGTATGTAATCATGATTACCTTTTTTGGTCCTCCCAGTATCTTCTTTGGCCTTGATAATTTTTACTGACCTCCCCATTATTATGTATTGCCTTTCCCTTCATCCAAGTTAATAATTATCTATCCCCTGTTAGGTTGTCGTGTTAGTTATCATCAACTAGGTTCTGACTCAAGTGATCCTATGCACAATAGAACAAAACACAGGCCAGTCCTGTGCCATCCTTAAACAACTGTTGTTATATTTGAGCCCACTGTTGCTGCCATTGTGTCAATCTATCTTGTTGAGGGTCTTCCTCTTTTTTGCTGACCCTCCACTATACCAAGCATGATGTCCTTCTCTGGGGACTAGTAAGCTTAGTCATTTTTATGATTTTGAGTCTTGAAAACTCAATTGCGTTGATTCTTCTATGGTCTTCCTTATTCATTGTCCAACTTTCACATGCATATAAGGTGACTGAAAATACCATGGTTTGGGTCAGCATGCTTTAGTCTTCAAATTGACATTTTTACTCTGTAATATTTAAAGATATCTTTCATAGCAGATTTGCCTAATACAATATGTCTTTTGATTTCTTGACTGCTGCCTCCATGAGTGTTGATTGTGGATCCAAGCAAAATGAAAATTTTGACAACTTCAATCCTCTCTCCATTTATCATGATGTTATTTATTGGTCCAGTAGTGGGGAATTTCACTTTCTTTACATTGAGGTGCAATGTAAAGGCTATAGTCGATCTTCATTAGTATTTCAAATCATCTTTGCTTTCGGTAAGCAAGGTTGTGTCATGTACATATCACAGGTTGTTAGTGGGTCTTCCTCCAATCCTGATGCCACATGCTTTTTCACATAATCCAGTGTTTTGGATTATCTGTTCAGCATACAAATTGAGCAAATATGGTGAAAGGATACAACCCTGGCACACACTTTCCTGATTTTAAACCACTCAGTATCCCCTTGTTCTGTTCGAATGAGTACCTCTTGGTCTATGTACAGGTTCCTCATAAGCCCAAATAAGTGTTCTGGAATATCCATTCTTTCCAATGGTATCCATTGTTTCTTATGATCCTTACAGACGAATGCCTTTTCACAGTCAATAAAACACAGGTAAATAGATTTTATTTTCTTCTGCTTTCAGCCAAGATCCATTTGACATTAACAATTATATCCCTCATACTATGTCCTCTTCTGAATCCGGTTTGAATTTCTGGCAGCTCCTGTCAATGTACTGCTGTATCCGTTTTTGGATTATCTTCAGCTAAATTTTACTTATACATGTTAATAATATTATTCAATGATTTCCACATTGTTAGGTTGTTTTGTAAGATATCCTCTTTCAAATCCTTATATATCTAAGGGTAAACTCCCATTCTTTCTCCCATACCAGTGCAGCCTGTGTATCTGTCCATGTATCTTCCCTGTTGTTTCAGGGTTGTATATAAATAGTATTTACCTTTATTTCCTTTAACCCTTGTATTCCTCCTTGTGTCTTTACCTGTTCTCATTATTGTTCTGTCAACCTTTCTCTTCTTATAGATTGTCCTTCCTGTCACCTGAGTTAACCTGTGTCTACCCTCTAGCCAGTGAATTACTCATCCTTCCTTTTCATCCCTGGTAACTATCAAAGAATGTTTCTTTTAACATGAAAACCTTTTCTTGAGTTTTTACAATAGTGGTCTCATGCAATATTTCTCTTTTTGTGTTTGACTAATTTCATTCCAATGCTGTTTTTCTTTTATATATTTTTCCACCCTTTGATTTTTAGCTTATTTTTGTCTTTGTATCTGAGGTGTGTCTTGATAGACAGCATACTGATGGCTCGTGTTATATTATCCATTCTGCTACTCTTTCTCTCTTGACTAATGGATTTAATCCATTTTCATGTAGTGTAATTTGATAGGTATGAATTTGCTGCTGTCATTTTGCTGTGTGTGTGTTGTTGCTGTTGCTTTTAAATGGCAGATTATTTCTTTGTTCCATATATTTTTCTGTGGTGAGTTCATTTTGTTTATAGATTTTATTATCATTTCCTTCATTGCTGTTGTTTTATTACTTATTGAATCTTTATTTTTTACTTCTTTTTTTTTTTTAGTGAGAAGATTTATTAATTTGCTTTCAGGTTACCCTGTAATTTATTATTAATTACAAGGATACTATAAGTAGTTAATGGAAATGGAATTAAAAGATGAAAAATATTAATTGTATTTCTCAATATAAGCGCCATTGAAGTTCACGATACTTTTGAGAGCAATGATGCCAGCCACAACCCTAGGAATTCAATCATGCCAATGCAGTCATTTTTAAATGATCAACTGAAAAAGATGAATGCCCTTTAAATAAGTTTTTTTAAAATATGAAACAATAAAAATAAGGAGCCGAATAGGAGTATAAAGTGAATGCCTAAAATTTTTCATCAAAACTCTCATAAAGTTACTATTGTTGATAAGATAAATGAACCAGATTATTGCTGTGGTGAATAAAGAGTCTTTAGTGAAATTTTCCCAGGAATTTTTCTGCTAAAAAAAGTTTGGTTAACTTTCTCAAAACAATCTCATAATAAGCAGATGGTTATCATTTTTTGGCCCTCCAGAAAATCAACAAGAAAAATGCCTTGAGCGTCCTCAAAAACAAAACAAAACAAAACAAAAACTATCTCAATAACTTTTGCTCTTGACCAGGCTGCTTTTGCTTTGACTGAACTACTTCCACTCCTTGGTAGCTTTGATTGTGCTTAATCTTAAGGATTAAGGAAAAATTATGTTTTATCTCCTATTACAATTCTTCCAAGAAATGCTTTAGGATCTTGATGCCACTTGATTAAAATTTTGATTGAAAGTTCTACTCTTGTCCACAGCTGATCTGGTCACCAGCAGCCACTCTCAAAAGCTCAAGACGCCACACTACTCTGTACCAGTGGACAGTCTACTTAATAACAACAACAACATGTCAAAGAACTGCCCATTGTTGTTGTTGGTAAGAACCGTTGAGTAGGTTCTGACTCATAACAACTCTGTATATGGTTTCTAAGGCTGTAAATTTTTGCAGGAGCAGAAAAATCATCTTTCTACCATGGAGCTGCTGATAGACTAGAATCGCTGACCTTGTGGTTCGCAGTCCAGTGCTTATTCTCTAGAACCACTGTGTTCCCCAGAACTTCCCACAGTGATTTAAAAACAGAACAAAACAAACAAAGTAAAAACAAAGCAACTGTGGTGTTGGCACAAGAACAGAGAAATATATCAATAGAACAAAATGGGAAACCCAAAGACCTATCTGTGTCCATATGGAAATTTCATAGCGCGACAAAGGAGGTGGCACTTCAAATCAGTTTGAAAAGGATGGATTGTTTTGTACACAAAGTAAGGAAAACCGGGTCAATCTACTAGGAAAATTATAACTATGGATTGCTGCTTAGCCTTAAATATGAAGGAGACTGCACATAGATTAAAGATCTAAACATGAAAGCTAAAAAATCACAGAGTTAATAGAAACATATGTGAGATAATATCTTTAGGCACAGAGAAAGGAAGAGACTTGTTGAACAAAAGTTTGAAAGAACAGATCATAATGCACAACTTTGCTGAATTTGATTAAATCAAAATTAAGAAGCTGTGTTTGACCAAAAAAAACAGCATAGACCAATTAAGAGACAGATGATAAGACTGAGATTTTATTCAAAGTCTAAAACTGACAAGGGATTAACATCTAGACTATACAAGGGACTCTGCAAAGCAACAAGAAAAGGACATCAACTCCAATAGAAAAATGGGCAACTGATATGACAGGCAATTTACAGAAAAGGAAACCCCAAAAGCTAATAAGCACATGAAGTGATGCTTGAACTCATTAGTAGTCAAAGAAATGCAAATTAAAACGAGATATCACTTTACACCTTTCGACTGGCAAAAACTAGAAAGCTGGGTAATACCAATTAATGACAGAAAAGAGAAGGATAGAATCCCTCACACATGGCCAATGGGAGTGTAAATTGATTCAGCCTTTTTGGAAAGTGATCCCTAACGACTTATGCAGATTAAGTACACATACACCATAGGGTCCAGTGTTTCTGCTACCGGGTATATGGCCCAAAGAAATTCTAACACAAATGCACAATAGTACATCTACAAGGATGTTTGTTGCAGGTCATTTGTGGAGGAAGTGAGTTAGTGGTAACGGTGTCCCACACTATTATGTAGCCATTAGAAGCAATAGATTGATTACATGTGCACATAGCAACATGGGTCGATCTTAAAAACATAGTGTTAATTAAAAAAAAAAAGTAAGAGAATGGAAATGCTACACAAACACCATTTATATAAACTATAAATACATGCCACCCACTGGAGTGCCCATGTCTTCCCTAAATCTTCAGTGAGCTAGTCACTTTTTGCTTATCAGGATCAGCACAATGTCATAGATGTACTAGATGGATGTGATGTTCTGTGTAATCTGGATGCAGTCTAGATCTCCTTGGACTATATTTTATGGCAGAGAATGGAAGAGTTAATATAGCCCTAGGACAAAACTACAACCCTCAGATATACACACTACAAAAAGACACATGCAAACACATTGCAGATACTCACATAGGCCCAGATTCGAGACCTCATCTTAAAGACAAAAATGTTACTTATCTGTTGTTGTTGTTATTAAGTTTTATTGAGTCAGTTTCCACTTACCATGCCCTGTATAGGATTTCGAAGGCTTTCAATCTTTTCAGGGGCAGTATTCATAGATACATACAAAAGTATTACAGACACATTTAAGCCATAATGCAACCAAGTATATACGCAGGCACTTACACAGAAATATACTTACCCTTTCTCTGTCACTCACACATATGCATGAAGTGACATATATACATATCCATATATGAACTCCTGATCTACTCCCACCACAAACCAGCTTTCCCACAGCCTTCTTCAGCTTGGTGAAGACCCTCGAGCTGGTGACCCTCGAGTTCCAGTTTCTTTGACTCCCCTTTCACATCCCACATGCCAATCCACCAGGAAATCCTGCTGCCGGGCCCTTTGAGATTTACCAACAATAAACCACTTCTCACCATCTCTGCCACTCTCACCCTTGAATGTTGGTCCAAGCCACCATCTCTCATCTGGATTATTGCAAAGGGCTCCTATAATTAGGTGGATCAGGTAGACATGCAGTGAGGAGCTCGGTCACCAACAACTGGGCCAAGCAGGCTGAACCACATATAAAGGAATATTTAGAAGATTGGAAGACTTACAGCTAGGGGAATTTGTAGCAGAAGCACGAAATCCATTGTTTTCTAATTCAAGATGCTCAGCTACTCCAGGAGCCGCCATCTTGGGAGAGAACAGCCACGAACGCCTGACAGAACCGAGGAGATACAGGTGTGGACTTTCTTTTTTTGGTATCTGTCCATTGTTCATTGGTCTCTCGCTGACTACGCACCTCCATTCTGGTAACTAGAGGGAATACCTGAGCAAATGGATACCCCACCCCCACCCTGGAGCATTCTACTACGCATGTGCACAGATCTCCTCGAAATTTAAAGTGACAGTTTCTACATAAAACCAAAAGGCCACCACTCATCTGTCTGTCATACTGTGGTGGCTTGTGAGTTGCTGTGATTCTGAGGGCTATGCCACCAGTATTTTAAATAACCAGCAGGGTCACCAATGGTGGACAGGTTTCAGATGAGCTTCCAGACAAAGACAGGCTAGGAAGAAAGAGTGACGAACTACTTCCTCATCTTTAGTCACTGAAAACCTTATGAACAGCAGAGAAACACTGTCAGATACAGTGCCGGAAAATGAACCCCTCAGGTTGGAAGGCACTCAAAATGTGATTGGGGAAGAGCTGCCTCCTCAAAGTACAGCTGACCGTGATAACGCCAATGGAGTTAAGCTTGTGGGAGAAAAGCCCACAAAACCTTCATTTGTTGATGGGGCACAACTCAAAATGAAGAGAAACAGCTGTAAACATCTATTGAAAATCGGAACATGGAATGTACAAAGTATGAATCTGGGAAAATTGGAAGTTGTCAAAAATGAAATGGAACACACAAACATTGATATCTTAGGCATTAGTGAGCTGAAATGGACTAGTATTGGCCATTTTGAATCTGACAACCACATGGTTTACTATGCAGGGAATGACAAATTGAAAAGGAATGAATGGTGTTGCATTCATCGTCAAAAAGAACACATACAGATCAGTCATGAGGTACAATGCTGTACGTGATAGAATAATATCCATGTGCCTACAGGGAAGCCCAGTTAATACCACTATTATTCAAATTTATGCACCAACCACTAAAACCACTGAGGATGAAATAGAAGAATTCTACCAACGTCTTCAATCTGAAATTGATCAAACATGCAATCAAGATATGTTGATCATTACTGGTAATTGGAATGCAAAGGTTGGGAGCAAAGAGGAAGGACCAGTAGTTGGAAAATATGGCCTTGGTGATAGAAATGATGCTGAAAAACGAATGATAGAATTCTGCAAAACCAATGATTTGTTCATTTCAAACACCTTCTTTAGACAGCATAATAGACGACTATACACATGGACCTCACCAGATGGAATACATAGAAATCAAACCCTCTATTGGAATAATGAAGGAGCTCTGGTAGCGTAGTGGTTACGAATCGGGCTGCGAACCTTAAGGTCAGCGGTTCGAAACTACCAGCCGCTCCGCGGGAGAAAGATGAGGCTTTCTACTCCCGTAAAGATTTACACCCTCAGAAACCCTGTACAGGGTCGCTATGGTCGGACCCGACTCGATGGCACATAACAACAACAACAACAATTTGTTATTAGTTGCTCCGTGGGAGCAAGATGAGCCTTTCTGCTTCTGTAAAGATTTACAGCCTTGGAAACCCTTTACAGGATTGCTATGAGTTGGAACCGACTCCACGGCACATAACCACCACCACCACCACTGTTTGTTATATGTCTCCTGTTAAAATGAAAGCTTTCTGAGGATAGGGCACTTCACTTTGTACATTGATGTATCTCATGCACTTAAAAGAGAGAAGGAGCATGGTGATGCTCAATAAAATATTTGCTGAATGGAGGAATCAATGCACTGTGAATGCATGCTTATACGCTCCCATCCCCACACATACACACACTCATGCACAGACTAAGCTGCCCTTAGATCTTCTCATCTGAGATGTATGTGCACATCCAGCTACAGACACACATATACCTGCTCTTGTACATGCATATCATCCCAGTTACCTGCTGCTATACAACAAACTACCCAAGCTTTATTATGCTCTGGTGGGGTTAGGAATTAGAGGAAGGCACAGAGGTAAAGTCTGTCTGCTCCACCATGCCTAAGGCCTCAGCTGAAAAGAATCAAATGTCTGGGCGTGGACTCACTGGACATTCCAGCACTCACACGTCTGGTACCTGGGCTGGGATGACTTCTGAATGGCTGAGTATTTGTCCGGCATCACTCTGTCTCTCCAGGAGGACTCAGGGCCTCTTCATGTGGTCCTTCCACGTGACCTCTCACGTTTGGTGGCCTCAGAGTGATTCAACTTCTTAAATAGCAGTTCAGAATGCCAAGAGCGAATTTCATGGGAACAAGATGGAAACTTGACATAGCCTTGAGAATTAATCACATTCCCTAACCTCTGTCATACTCCGTTGATTGAAGCAGTCACTGGTCCATCCATATTCAAGGGGAGGGGACACAGATGGGAGATAATAGGTGACATCATTTGCATATTTTGAAATGTAATACCTGTGTATACACAGGCATGCCTGCACATACACACATGCATACACTCATAGGTACATGGCATGCATACAAACCCATGCATGTGTACATGGCACATACGGAAACACACATAATATATGTGCACAGGAGCAGGCATGCATATGTATGCATATTCACACAAATATATTTATTTCCACACATAGGCACACCTATGCAGACACACACACACACACACACACATGTCCAGCCTCAGGCCCTGCCCTAAGTCCCACTTCAATGCCCACAGCCACCCCTGCTTGTTTTTGATACCAGATCCCATGCCTGGCTGAGCTAGGGGCCAGAGTGAGCTTGGCTGGTAGGGAGTGGGCCTTCTTTCCCCACCCTTCCCTTGTGGCAGGGGCCTGGCAAGAAGGAAAACAAATAACCTTGTGGTGTTTAAATAAGCAAAGTTTTGTGCAAAGCAGAGGTTAATGTACTTTATTGTTCAATGTCATGTTTATAGTGGATTGGTGGAGGGAAAAATGTGATTAATTGCCCCTAAGCTCACGGATCTACAATTATTTGGTTGTTGTGAACAAATAAAGGACTACAGTATTCATCATATTCAAATGAGGCAGCAGAATAAATGATGGCGGGCCGGGCAGGAACAAAACCGAGGCGTGTTCCCGCACAATCTTGAGACGATTGGCGTCTTGTCAACCAGACGCAGGTGGTGGCGGGAGTCGAACCCGTTTGTCTCTGTACAGCCAGCGAGGGCTGGGCTGACCCTCCAGGTGCCAATGTTAATTCATGTCACACCTCGCACTTCATTCTGCGTGGTAAGAAAACTAGGCGCCAATTTCGTAATAAAGACTTGTTTCCGACCAGGCCCAGTTTGGGGCGGGGGCACAGATCTTCATTAGAGCGCCTTTCCCGGGCCACGTTCCTTACAGAGCGCAGGTACTGGCTAAATGTGTCCGATCATTCATCATGATTTTGCCCTCCACTTTGTCACAGCGTGGGGATTTAAGGAAGATAGATGGTACAAGATGTTGTCTCCTCCGCAGATGCTTTCTGCTCTGGTAAGTGTGTCCGATGCAGAATTATTTTGCCACTTTATTATTTCCTAGTGAGTGTTTGTCAGCGCTTCGCCTCTTGGAAGGAGCGAGTTGTTTCCTGTCACTCAGGGATGTCGCAGGAGCTGTGATGCTTGGCTGGGCTCGCCAGCCAGCTGGAACCCGGGATGGATCCCCAGGCAGGGCTGTGTGTGTGTGTGGGGGGGGGGGGGGGAGGGGGAAGGGTCCTGGGATCCTGGGCCACAGGGTGAATGTCAGATCTAACAGAAATGGGGGAAGCAGGCTTTAGGGGAAGGCAGGGCACGGTGGCTTTGGACACCCTGGATTAGGAGAGTTGGTGGGGGCTTCTTTCAGGAGCTGGCCTTGCCATCAGCCAGGCCAGGCCACTAACAGAGAGCTGTTCAAATCAGTGTCCAAAGGACAGTGAGAGCTTGGCCTTGAGCTGAACCAGCGGGAGAAGGTGTGGACAAGGCTAGGGCCCTGTGGGGCTGCTGATGGCCTTAGGGTAGTGTGGCCAAGTCTGGTGTTGATTGTTGGCATCAGATGAGCTCCCTGCCCTGACCAGGATGACTGAGAGGCCAAGTGATGACCAGCAGACCTTCTGGGGGAAGGAAGATGGCATGAGGCTCAACACAGGGAGCAGGGTTCAGCTTGAAATCCTACTCCCAGAGTAGAAGCCTAGTGTTTAGATCCTGGCACTTTTGGGAACTTCATTCTGAGCCTTGTTGGGCCACTGAGGTGTGGGTCCTGGAAACTGAGGGTGAATGTAGCCACAAGGGAAGGTGGGATACCCACCTATGTTTGCTCTGCTTGCTCTGCAAATGTCTCTCAACTGGTCCCATCCTTTAGAGTATCCACTCTCCACTGCTATCGCTGACTGGGCCAGCAACCCTCAGCTGCCCCATCTAAGGGACACACACAAGAGAAACCTACACTTTCTTTGCTTTCCTTCAGCTGGGCTGTCCTGAGCAGTGACCCCAGAAGGAGAGTTCTTCAGAGATTCTGAGGAAGCTGCTGAGCATCACCTTAGGAACAGCTGGGGTCGCTATGGGTCAGAATCGATTCAATGGCACTTAACAACGACAACAAAAGCAGAGGTGTCTGAGGCATGGAAGCTTGGGTGAGGCTGCCTGCCTGTCTCTGGCCCTACTATGCCATCACTACAGTGAGTCCACCTTGTCAACTTGCCGACAGCTCCTTCCTTCCCCTCTTAAAGTCTCCCGGGAGCTGGAGTGACATAGGGCATAGTGTACACTTATTGACTCAGGCCTGAGTTCAAAGCACTCACTAGCTGTAATCCTTTTTAGTTTCAGTTTCTCCATCTATAAAATGGGTGTGATTAGAGGACTTCCTCCTGAGAAGGTCTTAGTGTTAGTTCTTGACATGTTGTAGATGTTCTGGGAGCTTAGGTGTCTCCTCTCTGGTACTTCCTCTGTTTCCTGGTACTGGAAGTCCCTCATTCACTCTTGGTCCTACTGGTTCCATGGTGTTCTCAATAGTCCCATGCAAGCCCTGGGCTTCCTGGCTGACACCAGAGTCTTTAGATGAGGTGTGGCTGCCTTTCTGCCCCATTCACTCATCTGCCTTTCCTTTCTGGACAGCCCCAAAGGGAATCTTACCAGTTCATAGCACCTAACACCCCAGCTCTTTCAGCCCCCTCCTTTGGCCTGGCCCTGTCTGAGTCCTGGGATGCCTGGGAACCCCAATCTAACTGGGAGGTGTCTATGGTGGGTTGGCAGGAGAGCTGCTGTGAGCAGATCATGTCTCCAAACACATGCCACTGCCAGGGGCTGTGGGGCCAGGTTCCAGATCCCCAGTTAGAAGTCACAGGTAAGAGGCACACGTTCATCTACAGAACCCCCACTTCAGGCCTGACCCCAGCTAGTACTCTATACACAGGTTTCAGTGAGTCCGGACAGCAACCTGAATTGACATGTGAGACAATGGATTCTTGAGAGACAAGTAACTTGCTCGAAATCTCATGATCTTCAGTAGACAGCAGAGACTCAAATGTGGTGACATCGGATCTTGTGACATCACTGTTGCCAACTCAGCAGAAGAGGAGGTGATTAGACCATTGGTGGAATAGCTGTGATTGACATCCAGTACATCCAATCAGAGATCAACCCAATTTGTTCTGTTGTATTTTTTTCTACCCTACCCACTTCTGGAGGTGTCTTAAACTTCTGAGGTGTCTGGTCACCCTCTAGGGAAAGCCAATTCTCACTCATAGTGCCCCTAGAGGACAGAGGGTTTTCACAGTTACAATTTTTACGGGAGCTGAACACCCATCTTTCGTGGCTGGTGGGTTTGAAACATTGACCTTTGGGTTCGTTGTGGTTATTGTTAAGTGCCACCAAGTTGCTTCTGACTCATAGCGACCCTGTATAGGGTTTCTGAGGAGTGACTGGTGAGTTTGAGCTGCCGACCTTGTGGCGCAAACCAACCTTAAGGCTCCACATCAGGAGAGTTAGTTGCCAAATGCTTAACCACTGTGCAACCAGGGTTTCTTTCTACTAACCAGTTAGAAACCCCCCTATCTGTGAGTCAGTAAGTTTTAGTTTAAGGTCTATTCTTTTTCCCTTTTATTGTTTTTATTAAATTTTCTTCTTCCACTGTTGGCCCATTCATTGCTGTGTTCATTAAGGAAAGGTTGTTGTGGCTGGGTGGGGGCCATGAAGGCCATTCTGACTTATTGTGACTCCTTGTGGAAGAGCAGAACCGCCCCTTAGGGTGTTCTAGGCAGTCAGTCTGAAACGACTCCACCGGACTCAACAACAATCTTTACAGGAGTCCTGGTAGGATGAGCACTGGTTTACTAACCACAAGGTCAGTGGTTCAAACCCACTGAAACCTTATACAGGGTCATTATGACTGACAGCATTTATCAACTTAAAAACAACAACAAATCTTTACAGGAGCACATCACCAGGTGTTTCTCTCATGGAGTTGTCGGTGGTTTCAAATAGTAAACGGGTACTTAACTGTTGCATCACCAGGGTTCCTTAAAGACCCATTTTGCACTTATGTACAATGAGATTGAATCCAGCAAATGGTAAGAGCCAGTGAGGGTTTGTCAAGGCCCCAGCTAGATGCCCTGAAGATGGAGAAGCAAGTGGATCCACCCACAAGGTGCTTAGAAAGCAGCAGGATAATGGATGATGTCACTGTGTGCTTCTAAAACCTTGTTGTTGTTGTTAAGTACCATGGAGTTGGTTCTGACTCATAGTGACCCTGCACAGGGTTTCTGAGGTTGCAAATCTTTACGGGAGCAGAACGCCTCATCTTTCTCCCGTGGAACTGCTGGTAGTTTCAAACTGCTGACCTTGAGGTTGGCAGCCCGATTCGTAATCACTACGCTACCAGAGAAAACCTTAGTGTCCCCTTATTACCCAGGTACTTTAAACCTAAACCTTGACCTTGGCATTCAAGGCTCTCCATAATCCAGTACCCAAAACTACCACTTACAAGTTGCATGATTTTGGTCTTGTCACTTAAATTCTTTCTCCACCTGTTTCCTCATCTGTAAAATGGGGATAATAATATTATTTGTGGCACTACAGGACAAGGGAGTTCTGAAGTGGTGTTGTGGGAGAATGCACTGGACTACAAGGTTAGCAGTTCAAATTCACCAGCCGTTTCTTGGAAACCACATACACGGTCACTAGGAGTCAGAACTAACTTGAAGGCCCTGCACAGCAGCAACAACATAGGATAAGTGCTGTACTGCTAACCAAAAGGTCAGTGGTTCAAAGCCACTACCCACAACTTGGAAACCCTATACAGGGTCACCATGAGTCAGAACTGGAGTCAACAACAACAGCTCTGACAGACTACATTCTGCCACACTATATTCTCCATCCCACAAGTCTTCTTACAGTGTGACATGCACACTCTTCCCATCTAGTGGACATGTCCCCTCCTTTTGAGCTTGGATGAGCCTTTGTCTTTGCCTTGACAGATATGGCAGAAGTGATGCTACATGACTCCCAAGGCTAGGTCTTAAAAACACCATGAATTTCCATCTTGCTCTCTTGTGACGCTCACTCTTGGACTCCAACCGCCATGCTGTGAGGAAGTCAAGCAGCCACACGGAGAGGCCAAATGTAGGTGTTCTGACTGATAGCACCAACTTGCCAGCCAAATAACTTGTCATCTTGTCAGTCATCTGCCCAGCTGACTCGGTGTGAAGCTGAGAAGAGCTGACCTGCCAACTCTAGGACAAAATAAATAACTTGTTATTTTAAGACACTGAGGATTTCGGTGACTTGTTACACAGCAATAGATAGCTGGAGCAGCCTGTCAGGTTGTTGTTAGGATTAAGAACAAAGACCCCAAACCCATAATAAACCCACTGCGACTGAGTAGATTCCGACTCAAATCTTTGATCATACAGAGTTTCTGAGACTTTCGATCTATCATTTATAGGAGCAGATGGCTTCATCTTTCTCCTGAGGAGCCACTGGTAGATTTAAACCACTGACCTTTGGGTAGCCAATCCAGTGCTTCTCCTTAAACTCAAAGTAAGCACTCATAAACATTGTTGTTAAGTACCATTGAGTTGATTCAGGGTTTCCGAGGAGCGTTGCTGTGTTTGAACTGCCGACCTTGTGGTTCACAGTCCAGTGCTTATCCTATAATGCTATACCAAATTAGCTAGTATCATAATTCTAACTACTCCCATTGCCACCCCTGCTGTCTCCCTGACCTCTAGTTGCACAGTCCCTCTACCACCCAAGACGATCTAGCTCCCCAAGCCTTCCCTAGGCTGTCTTCTTTGACTGTAGTACTCAAACCTTCTCTCCATCTACCCCAATCCTTCGTATTTTAGTTGGTCCAACGACCTCTGCTACAAAAGCTCCCTTTCTTTTTCGTGTTCCTGCAGTTTGTGTTTGGAATTCTGTTTAGCAATTGTTCTGGTCTGCTATTTCTAAGAAACTTAGACTTTTTAGAGCTGAACTTTTTTTTGTCTGTTTTCCAAAATACAAATAGTTTTGGTGTTTTTTCCTTATTATAAAACAATAATTTGTGTTCAGAGTATAAAATTCAGACAGTGTGGATAGTGAAAGTCACCTACAATTAATGATGTTAACATGCTGGTTTATATATTTCTGGATTTTTTTCATGTGTGCATATGTATACACACACATACACACATATGTAGGTTTTGTTGCTAACTACAATCAAGTCAATTCTGACTCATAGCGACCCTGAGCAGGATTTCTGAGGAGCAGCTAGTGGGTTTGAACTGCTGATCTTGTGGTTCATAGTCTAGTGCTTATCCTACAGCACCACACCATAAACAATAGCTATTTTGTATCTTGATTCTAGGACAATACTATGCAGAATGTATCATCAATTTAATTACAAAGATTTTAGGGAGAAAAGAACTACTTTAAGTGTACGTATTGATTGCAGTACACATCTTGATTTCAGAAATGCTGAGATGTAAGCATCTTAGAGTCAAGAAAATATGATGTGTATGTATATCTGTGTGTTTTCCAAAATGAGAATGTCTATGAATACTGTTTTACTGCCTGTTTTTTTTTTCTTTTTATTCTTAACAAGTTTTGGCATCTTTCCACAACAATAAATTAGTTCCGGTACTATTGATTTTAATAGCTGCATAGTATTTTGTTACACTGATATATCATAAGACATTTATCCCTCATGGAAGGATAGGAACTTTTGATTACCATTCGGATACAAACACAATTACAGACCCTTATCCTTATTTTCCTTAAGATAAATTCCTAAAATCAGCACTGCCTGGCAGGAGAGTTGAAGGTCTTTGCCCATGAATTGGCTTCCACTCTCTGCTTTACCTCCCTATTCCTTCTCCACTCTGTGGGCTTTCCAAATCACCAAACAAATTGTTAACATGCTTCTTATGACCCTTTTCATTGAGTGGGTCTCATGGCCTTCAGTAAAATGTCCAAAGTCCTAGATGTGCTGCATGGAGAACCTGACTCACAAGCCCCTCTAGCTAGATTCGCTCACATTCCTTACCTTTTGATTCTTGGTTCTGACCACACTGACCTCTCAGTTTTTATAATATGCAAGTTGCCTCATGACCTTTGCACTGTACTTCCTACTCCCTTCAGCTACTTAATCTTTGCTCCTTTTTCCAAGCTCAACTGAGATTCACCTTCTCAAGGAAGCCTTCTCTGGCATTTTCCCTGCTCCCTCCCCAGCACATCATGTCATCACCAGGGTAGTTCTGTCAATATTTGTAACACTGATAACATGTATTTGTATTATCATTAGGTCGAACCATAGAAAATTGCCAATAATTGACGACTTAGGCTGACACTGGCATTTCTAAGGCTCCCTGGTAGGGCAGTGGTTTCAGTTAGCACTCAGCTACCAACTGAAAGGTTGGTGGTATCACCCCATTGGTCACTCCACTGGAGAAATATGCTACTATTTGACTTTAATGATTTACAACCTTGGAAACACCGTGGGGGCAGTTCTCCTCAGTCCTTCAGGGTCACTATGAGTCAGAAGCGACTCAGCCATGGTTTTGGTTTGGTTTATGTCAATATCTGTGGCTCAACCAAATCAATATTTATTGTGCTATCTTTGTAATGTCTGGCCTCCTGACATTTCAGAGAGGGACATGTCTGTGTTGCTTACCATTATATCTCTATACTGTGTCCATTATATATATGTAGAGAGAGAGAGTCCTGGTGTGGTGTTGTGGGTTAATGCGCCAGACTGCAAAGCCATTTGAACTGCAAGGTCGGCGGTTCAAGCTCACCAACTGCTTCTTGGAAACCTTATACAGGGTCGCTATGAGTTGGAACAATTCAACGACACTTCACAACAACACCAAATACATATTTTTTTACTTAAAATTTTTACATATTTATTTTTGGTTAAAATGTATATAGCAAAACACACTCACATTCAATAATCTTTACACATAATATTCAGTCACACTGTTTACATTCTTTGTGTTGTTGTTGTAAAGTGCCGTCGAGTTGGTTCCCCCCCATAGTGACCCTGTATAGGGGTTCCAAGGAGCAACATTATGTCAATATTTTCACTGTTTTTATCCTAGTCTTCTTTCCCATGAACTTGACTTCATTCCCATGGACTTACTGCCCCCTAAATTTCTCAACTATGCCTTACAGCAGGGGTGGGAACCTTTTTTCTACCAAGAGCCATTTGGACATTTATGACATCATTCGCAGGCCATGCAAAATAATCAACTTAAAAATTAGCCTGCTATCTTTGGTCAAACATTTCATTGTTGTGTTGCTGTTAAGTGCCATCGAGTCGATTCTGACCCATAGCGACCCTGTATAGGGTTTCCAAGGAGCAGCTGGTGAGCTTGAACCACTGATCTTGCAGTTCAAATGTCTGACGTGTTAGCCCACAGTGCCACTCACCCTTATTGTGATGGCTGGAACTGCGGTTGACTTGGCAGGACCAGACCAAGTGATTTCGTGGGCCTTATATAGCCTGTGAGCCAGACTTTCCCCATCCCTGCTTTAGAGTAACTGTTGTCTGTTTTGACTCATATAAATAATCTTTAAGAGAGTACAATATTCAAGGGTGACATTTTACATTAAGCTAAGCTGTGGTTTAGTTTAAAGGTGACTTCAGGGGATAGTTTCACTTCAAAGTTTAAAGAGTATCTCAGGGTGGGCAATAGTCTTGGGGATTCCTCCAGCCTCCATGGGTCCAGTAAGTCTGGATGGGTAAGAGAACTTTCAAGAGAAGGCACAAACTTGTAAGGACTAATAAAATGAGACAAGAGGATCAAAAAAAGTGTGGATGATGGAAAGGAATGGGGGAGAATTCTGGACTAACAGGAGGAACTCTTAGAAAAAAATCCAAGAGGTCATTTAAGCAACAGAACTCTCCACTCAGAAATTGATACACCAAGTCCTGGGGTCTCCATCAACACCACCACCACCAAACATAGAACATAACATTGGGTAAAGTAGAGGGTCAGCAAAAAGAAGGAAACTCTTCATGAGATGGATTAACATGTTGGCTGCAACAATGGGCTCAAATATACCCATAGTTGTGAGGATGGTGGAGGACCAGGTGATGTTTCCTTCTGTTATTTGAGGTCATCATGCATCAGAACCTACTCAGTAGCAGCTAGTAGTAGTAAGCACAGGAGGATTGGCTGAACATCCATTTAAGAAGGAGTTAGATCCCCTCTCCCACTCGCAAAGTGAGACAACTTCCCTCCCCACCTTGGCAGAAGATTTAAGATTTCTTCTCTGAAAAAGCTAAAGATGATAATCTCCAGTAGAGGGTACCAGACACCAGTTCTCTTCCTGTCACCTTTCCAAAATGTTCTACCATATGACTTCTTCATCTAAATTTTACAAGGTGCACCTAGATCATATATATAATTCCAGCTGCCAGGAGGTCTGGGGTTTATTATTACTACTACACTGAGACTCTGAGTGTGTCTGAATGGTTAGAAATCACAACAAACTTATTCCTTAAGGAGTAGAGGTAATTGAGGCTTTGCAATACTGCAAATAGAAAACCTTGGACCCAGAAAGTCAATGAGTTAGGAATTAAAATAGAAAATTATACAACATATCTGATAATCCCATCCTTGCTTGAGAATCACCTGTAATTTATCAACTGTCATTGAGTCTGTTTGAAATCACAGGGACTCCATGTGTGTCAGAATACAGCTGTGTTCCATAGAGGTTTTTTTGTTAATTACATAATATCTTGTTGAGTTTTGGGTGAAAGTTTACTCCAGAAGTTAGGTTCCCATTTGACAATTTCCAGACAAATTGCCCAGTGACATTAGTGACACTTATCACAGTTCGTCACCTAAGACACAACTACAGCTTTCTACTCATCAGAAGCATAACAGTAAGATGGTAACCAAAGAACAGAGAGGAAATAAGTCTACATGAACTACAACCTCATCTCCCCTGAGATCAGAAGAACTAGATGGTGCCCAGCTACCATCACAGACCATCCTGACTGAGGACACAGTATTTGGTCTTGGATATAATGGGAGAAAAACATGGAGCAGAATTAAAATTCTTTTTTTTAAAAGACAGACAAATGGGAACAGGAGAGAAGAGAGGATTCTCTGAGACTATCATCCTGAGACAGTCTTTAAACCTAGAATCAAGTTTACACCCTGAGATCTCTTTTGAGAGTAAAAGCAGCGTAGCACACAAAATAAAGGCTATTATCTGTAAGATGGGTGCTTCTCTTAAAAACCAGGAGTATGAGACCAAAAGGTCAATAATTACACAAAAGCAAAGATGAAAAAGAGGCAAGGAAACTAGAGGATGAAAAGGAAACCTAAATAAATTTTGATGAATGAATGTATAATGAAGGTATACGTTGGGATAGAACCCCAGATTCTCTAGGACTTGGCTCCAAGTCTAGACTAGCTTGGGAGATGCCTGCCTGCTACTTAGCACCAGCCATGGGTCACAGAAATCTGGGTTGAGCGAGTCAGTCATGGTTCTACAGAGTGGACAGTGCCGACCCCTCAGTTGCTACTGGCTCTGGATTCCACACAATCTGACCCTCGTTTTCCAGGACTGTGGCCAATTTTAATGAGAAATAGCCAAACAGCAGCTGGATGAAGAAAGTCGGGGTTTAGAGGTGGGACCTCGGCACCGGTCCACTCCAGTCTCCTTTCCACTGCCCTGGTGTTCCAGTTTTGTGGCTTGCGCAGTGCACCTCTGCGGCCACACGGTGGCAGTGTTGGCACCGACTGGGCTCTAGAGAGGCCTCAGCCTTAACCCATGTTCCTTTAAGAAGTCCTTAGAGGCGTGTTGCTGCTGGGTGTGCACACTGTGTGCACCACAGGGTGTGTGTGCAGGATTGGCTGCTAGTGTGCCCTTGTGTCAATGTGTCCATGGAGTGGGAAGTCTGGGGAACCTTTACATAGGTACAAGTGTGTATTTGTATTTCTGTGTGAGGTTGTGTTTGTGTGCCTGTGTTTACCTGTGAGTCTTTGTGTCTCTTAGACTGTAGGGGTACCCATGTATATATGTGTGATTGTATAAAGGTGTGTTTACATTTATGATAATTCCCTGTGTACTAAAATGTTGTGCCCTGTTTTGTATATGCAAGCTCTCAGTATGCTTGTGTCTTTCTGGATGGGTCTTTGGGTGCAGTAAGAGGAGAGAGCTAATATAATAGCTGAGTGAAGGGTATGTGTCTGATGCCAGGATACACCCAGGTCAGGGGCTTCTGAAATTCTATTCCCCGCTTTATTCTGACCTGCTGGTCCCTATCCATGCCCCTCTCCCAACCTAGAAAATTGTTCTGACTCCGGCCCCTCAGTCCTCAGCCTTGGGCTCCACCAGTTGTGTATATTTGGGGGATGCTCTGGCCCTCCCCTGGCGCCCTTGCATCTATGTCTCTGGGCCCTCTTTCCACCACCCATCAGTCCCTGAAGGCTCAATGATCTATCCAGATACACCTGAAGGCTCCAAGTGTCTGGGGGAAGACCTTTCTAGCTCAGTTCCTTTGATGGAAACTTTATCTCCTTTCCAGCACCCTGTCCTGGGCAGTCCTTGTCTGCCTGAAGCATGGTCATGCAAGGTGGGACAGGGTCCTACAACCTCCCCTCTCAACTCTGGAGTCCCAGGAGGAATGTGCTAGAACAGACTTCAGGGCATAGCTGTGTCCCATCCTCAGACTTAAGGCACCAAGTGAAGGAGCTCTGCCTCCCTCCTCAGACCTCAGAGTGGAGCCTCAGATCCTGTCTTCCAGGCCTGGAGAAAATGCTGGCCGGTTCCCTCTGCAGGTCTCACTGCATGCTCTTGGCAGGCATTTCATAAGTTCCTTCCCAGCCCACCCCCTCCCCTGCTGATATAGGCCCAGAGTGCCACGTCTGGCCACATCTGGCCACCCTTCCCCCCGTGGTTATTAATAATTGGGTATTAGGCGAGAGGCAACTATTGATTCAGGCGCGGGCGGCTCCGGGTCGGGGTAATTTATGGAAACACTGGCGTCCCCGGCGATAAATAATGAGGTGATCGCAGAGACGGGTCACCAGTGAGTGGCCTCTAGCCCGCTGCCCTGTCCACTCACACACAGACTCATAAATGGAGGGAGAGAGGGAGAGAGACCAGGGCTGGCTGTAAAGACAAAGGATGTTTTGATGGTGCGAGGCGCCTGGAAGACAGAGAAAGCAGAAACACAAGTCAGGGGGGTCCATGGGGCAGGGACTAATAGGAGAGGGGCAGGAAGACAGAGAGAAGAACAGATGACAGGCAAGAACAAGGACACAGAGCAAGAGACAGATACAGAGGAGGGAGACGAAAGATGTGAGGACAAGAGACACAGAGCAAGAGACGGGGCAGAGAGAGTGGGAGAAACACAGACAAAGCCAGAGGAACTGAAACATGGAGAGCTGCAGAGCTAGGGGTGGGCAGGGACAGCAATAGACAGATGCAGGGACAAAGAAAGACAGGGCCAAGGTAATGAAGGCTGATGGCACTGAATGCCTACTGTGTGCCAGCCTAAGAGCACTTGCTCTGAATTCATTTCATCCTCACCACTGTCAGCAGTGATTCGAGCATGGGCTCTGGAGCCAAAACCGGTCTTCAAATCCCAATTCTATCTTTGACTCTAGCTGTGTGACTTCGGCTCGTGACTTCACCTGGAAGGTGGAACCAACACGATAACTACCCAATAGTGGTTATGTGGATCAAACAAATGATGATCTGTGAGCTTTGCGATGCTATAAATGTGCCTGCTATCCTTTGCTCTGACTCCAGTAGATTTCATTCAGTTTTATTTGTTTCTCTTCCATTTGACAGGGGCTATAGTTTTACAATAGGAGTCTCTAGGTGGTACAAGCAGTTAAGCACTTGACTGATAGCCAAAAGGTTGGACATTGGAGTGTACTCAGAGGTGTCTTGAAAGGAAGACCTAACTGTCTACTTCCAAAAAATCAACCATTGAAAGCCCTCTGCAGCACAATTCTATTGTGACGAACATGGGGCCCATGAATCAGAACCAAGTTGACAGCAGCTAGTATTTGTTGTTGTTGATGTTCTAGCTTACGCTGAATGAACCAGTGGAAATGAGAGATATTTGAATCTGCAGGGAATCTTCCCAATCTTTTGACGGCACAGATTTGGGAAGACTCCCCACACAAGGAAGGATTTGATTCGGGCCTTGAGTTGAATTATGAGCAAAGGTATTCAAGATGGCACAAACAGTTTATATAAAAGCACTGCAGAATTTCAAGATTGGATGAGCCCTTGAAAGCCCAGTATATCCACCAGTGTCTCCCAGCACAGAGCAGTACCCATGAAGTCAGTGCATGTTGGGTTGGTGTCCTAGCCCTGCTACCCCTTGAACAGATAACCTTGTACAGGGCTTTTGATCTGCTAGACACTTAGCTTTTTCATATAATAGAGCATTGGCCACTTTCAGGGCTAGGGAAACTACTGCCATTCCAGATGGGGAGTTCTGATTCTCTGAGGGTCCTTCCTGCTCCAGCCCTTCTGAGCTCTGCAGAATCCTCTGCTCCTTCCTTCCACACCCATCCTAGTTCAGCCCTGTAGGAGTTTCAGTTAGCAACTGAGAGCTCTTTGCCATAACCCATTTCCACCCTGCCCCATGTTCTGATCTTCAAGCATAACATTCTCAGTTGCTCCTTGCACTGGATGCTCGCCTGGTCATGCTCCATCCAAGTGGGTTTAGCAGAGGTAGAGTCAGGCATCTGCTATGTGCTGAACAGGCCAGATGGAGGCCAGACTACCCCCTACATCCCGGATCCGTGGGTTTCCACACTGTGCTCCCAAGAACACAGGGGTTTCTTGGAGAGGTGCCAGGCACTGCCCCAGGTTGCTGGCATTGACTTAGCATGTTCTGGGTTGGTATCCTGACCCTGCTGTCCCTTGACCTGGTTACTTTGTACAAGTCCTTTGACTTACGGGGGCCTTAGTTTCTTCATTTGGAATACAGCCATATGAAAGGGGCTTAGCTTCAGAGGAAAAGCCACCTTCAAGGTCACTGCCGTTATTATAACTTCATTGCTGGGGGCTTGTACCCATGTTCCTTCCCCATGCACACTGAGTAGCCTGGAACTCCCTTCTTAAAGTTGTTCCCACATTTGGGGCTCCAAGTAACAGGTCATATTGTGTCTGGTATGTTGTGTCTTGGCATGTTTAGGTTCTGTGTCTCCAGGAGCTCCCTGCCCCCAGCTCTGTGGCAACTCCTCTACCTTCATGTGAGAGATACCAAGACCACAGCAAACAGTACTAAGCCTTAGAATACTCATTAGACGCCTCTCAGTGGATCCGTACCACCAATGGGTACTTATTCACTGGGCTCTTCATCCAGCCCATGTTACCTACAAGAATGTCCAAAGAGACCTCATCAGTCACCTCCTGGAACCTACATACCTTCTTCCAGCTTCACTTATCTGACCTGCTGGACCAGTCACTGTACAGAAGGACATGGGGCGGCCTGATATGGCCCTTCCTTAGCAATTTCATTCTATCTTGGGTTTATCATGTACTATTCTTAGATGGTCACAAATCATCCCTTTATATTCATTCTAGAACCTTAGCTGAGGCATTGGAAGTTCAAAACTACCAGCTATTACGTGGGAGAAAGATGAGGCTTTCTACTCCCATAAAGGTTTACAGCCTCGGAAACCCTATACAGGGTCGCTATGAGTCAGAACCAGCTCCACAGCACATAAACCACCAAAACCCACCATACTACTATTGCTAATAATTGTAGTTGACATTTATTAAGTTGCATCGAGTTTGTTCTGACTCATAGTGATCCTGTATAGGGTTTCTGAGGAGCAGTTTGTGAGTTTGAACTCACCAGTAGTTCAAACTGACCTTTCGATCTAGTGCTTATCCTACAGTGCCACACCAGAACTACACACACACACACACACACACACACACACACACATATATATATATGAAGTCCTGGTATGGCACTATAGGATAAGCACTGGACCACAAGGTCTTTTTGAATCATAAGGTCAGCAGTTCAAACTCACCACCTGCTCCTTGGAAACCCTATACATGGTTACTATGAGTCAGAACCAACTCAATAGCACTTAACAATATATATATATAACAGACTCCTAGTGTGGCACTATAGGATAAGCACTGGACTGTGAACCACAAAGCAGTGGTTCAAGCCCACCAGATGTTCCTCAGAATCTACTCAACAACAAGGGGTTTATATTTCAGGATGAGTGGCTAGGCCTGTGTGTGTTTGTACGTGTATATGTGGAGTGGTGGTTGGTGGTGGTGATTGTGTGCCATTGAGTCGGTTCTGACTCATAGCAACCATGTATAGTATTTCTGAGGCTGTAAATCTTTTCAGAAACCCTATACAGGGTTGCTATGAGTCGGATCCAATTCCATGGTACCCCACCACCGAATCTTTATGAGAGCAGAAAGCATCTTTCTCCTGCAAAGCAACTGGTAGATTCGAACTGCTGACCTTTTGGTTAGCAGCCCAGCTCATAATCCACTATGCTACAGGGGTTAGAATTAGAAAATGCTATACTTGGAATGGGTATCTGTTGGATAAGCACTGGACTGTGAACCACAAGGTCAGCGGTTTGAGTCCACCAACTCCTCCTTGGGAGAAAGACGAGGCTTTCCGCTCCCCCCACAAAGATTTAAAGCCTCAGAAATGCCTGTAAAAGACCAATACTGGGTCACTTTGAGTTGGAACCTACCTGATGGCACACAACAACAGTGCTTGGATGAGGAATCCTGGTGGAACAGTAGTTAAGTGCTCAACTGTTGACAGAAAGACCAGTGGATCAAATTCACCAGCTGCTCCACAGACGAAAGATGGGACATTTGCTTCTGTAAAGACTCCAAATCTAAAACTAAACCCACTGCCATGGAGTCTGTTCTGACATAAAGCAAGCCTATGAGACAGAGTAGAAGGGTCTCGTAGGGTTTCCAGGGCTGTCCTGGTGTGGCACGGTGGGCTAATGGGTCAGACTGCAAAGTCGTTTGGACTGCAAAGTCAGTGGTTCAAGCTCACAAGCTACTCCTTGGAAACCCTATACAGAGTCGCTATGGGTCAGAATCGACTCGACAGCACTTAACAACAATCTTTACAGAGCCTCTCTTTGGCTATCCTGTCCAGGGTTCTATGGGTCAGAAGTGACTCGCCGGCACTTAAAAGCAACAACAACAATCTTTACAGAAGCAGACTGTCATAGTTTTCTCCCTTGGAGTGTCTGGTGGATTTGAGCTACTGAACTTTCTGTTAGTAATCACTGCATGTAATCACTGCAACACCAGGGCTCATTTCCATAAAGCATTCTGTCAGAATTGATGAGATGGCAATGGCGATGCTTGGTGTGGTGCTGCGGGATAATGCCCTGGACCTCAAGGTCCATTTGAATCTCAAGGTCACTGGTTCAAACCCACCAGCTGCTTTTCGGAAACTCTAACAGGGTCACTATGGGTCAGAACTGACTTGATGGCACTTAACAACAACAATAATCCTTGGTCCCTAGCTGGTGCAAATGGCTTGCAAGCAACTGCTAAACAAAGGTTGTCAGTTTGAATCCACCCAGCAGTACTGGGGAAGAAAAGACCAGGCAATCTGCTTCCTTAAAGATTATAGCCAATGATGAAACAAAATGCAAATAGGTCTCTTGTGATACAATAGTGAATAATTGTTATCAGGACTGATTGTGAGGGTTGGAAATGTAAAGGTAGACGTCTTGTAGCAAGGAGGGGAGTGATTAACTTTTCAGTCTAGGAGTGGAGGTCCCTGGGACCATCAAGGGAGAAGAGCGGAGAGTGGGACTCTACCCAGAGAAGCAGTGACGCCAGAGATGGAGGCAGAGAAGATGACGTGGAGAGATGGAGCGGCTGGGGACTTTAGACCCAGAGAGGGAGAGGGGCTGTGTGCTGACGACTGGGCGACAGGCTTGCAGGGTATACCCTTTGGTTGGTTGATGATGCATGGAGGGGATTGTAACCATGGCAATGCAATGATAGACAATAGGATGAATGTAAAACTAATGTTCTCCCATGTAAACTGTCACATAATTCACAATAAAACATTTTTTTTTAAAAGATTATAGCCAAGAAAATTGGGTGAACCTCCATCCTATTGTAGACTGCCTTTGTCTTCGAAAACAAAACAAAACAGAACCAGCAGTAAACACACGCGGGCCCTGGAGAATAATTGGGAACGTGTTGAGGGGATTTAAAGTCCTGGTACCATGTGAGCATGGTTGTTGTTGTCCAGTACCACTCAGTCAGTTCTGATTCATAGCCACCTTGTAGAGGATTTCCGAGGAGAAGCTGGTGGGTTTGAACCACTGACTTTGTGGTTAGCAATCTAGTGCTTATCCAACAGTGCCACATCAGGACTCCGAATAAGAGATTGTTGTTGTTGTTGTTAAGTGCCATCGAGTCGGTTCTGACTCATAGCGATCCTGTATTGAGTTTCCAAGGAGCAGCTCGTGAGCTTGAACCGGCGTCCTTGCAGTTCAAACTGACCTTTCAGTCCAGCGCCTAAGCCATTGTAATTTAATCATTGGAAGTCAACTTGACAAAGATACAAAGACAAAAATATAAAACCCTTTGGAGCAGTTCTACTTTGAAACTAACAGGAATCAACCCAATGGTTCCTAACAACCACATGCTTGACATGGAGTCCCTTGCAGTGCAAATGATTCATGTGCTTGGCTCCTAATGGAAAAGTTTTTGGTTCAAGTCTGACAATCTACTTCTGAGAAATCAGTCATTGAAAACCCTATGGATGAGCCCTGGATATCCACAGACAAATGTAAAAACCTTCCCTAAAAGCCGAGACTGTAAATTCCAAAAAGGCAAGTTCCTCCCCACCCCCACCCCCACCCCCAAAAAAGCTAAAGAGGATAGAGAGAAACACTGTTAACTGATGATATATGGAGGGGATAATAATCAATGTAATGAAACAAGCTATATGAATGGTTGAATGTGAAGCTGATGATGTGCCCTGTAAACTTTCACTCAATCCAAAATAAAAACATTTAATTAAAAAAAAACAAAAAAAAAAACCTATGGAATATCGTTCTATGCTGACACACATGGGGTTGCCGTGAGTTAGAGTCCAGTAAATGACACCTAGTTGGTTCTGCTTGGGATCTGGGTGGGGAGGATAGTGAACAGCAGGCTGTGGAGACTGAGTTCTATTTGATAGGCCCTAGGAGCCCTGGGGACGCACTAGTTAAGTGCTCACTCTGCTGGAGAAAAGACCTGGCGATACACTCCCGTAAAGATTGTTGTTGTTGATGTTGTTTGTCATTGAGCCATTTGACTCATAGTGGCCCTGCAAACAGTTTCTGAAGAGTGGTTGGTGGATTTGAACCACCAACCTTGCTGTCAGCAGTCCAGTGTTTTTCCTACAGTGCCACACCAAGACCTCCCTCCCTAACCCTGGTCCTATATAGGTTACAGCCTCGGTAACCCTATGGGAAAGTTTGACTGACCTACAGTTTCACTATGATCAAAATCAACTAGATGATACACAACAACAAAGCACCACTGAAAGTTTCTTAGGTTATATTTGAGCTGTTGTTAAGAACTGTGGAGTCGGTTCCAACTCATAGTGACTCTGCACAGGGTTTCTGAGGCTGTAAATCTTTATGGGAGCAGAATGCCTCATCTTTCTTCCGTGGAACCTCTGGTAGTCTCGAACTGCAGACCTTGAGGTTAGCAGCCCGATTCATAACCACTATGCTACTAGCGTAGTTGAAAGATTAATCTGACAGCAGGTATAGAATGGATGGGGCTGGGGGCAATGGAAGCAGAAAGATCAGCCAGGCTCTGAGCACGGGAGCACAACTGGGGCCTTTGGGAGCCAGAATTTGAGCCCAGGTCATTAAGAAAAACCAGTCCTTTGTTGAGGAGAGACTCATGGGCCTCTTTCAAGGTCCAGGTCAGGAAACAGACCTAAGGCCACGTGGCCAGTGGGAGAGGAGGGGTCACACTAAGTCTGTTTGACACGAGGCGCCTTGAGGCCCCAGCCAGGCTACTAAAGTTTCGTGAGTCCTGGCAGGAGCTTCCCCTGCTGTTCTCGGGTTGATGAAATCTTCAGCGGACTGGCCTGAAGACAAATGCTGTCCCCTCCTCCCAGTAGCTCAGTCCTTAGTGGCTCTCCTTGTTTCTGCACTGGCCGCTTCTGAGGACAACAGTTCTGTCGAGTCTGCTTCCACTCCCCTGCCAGGGGGGCTCTTCGGGGTAGGACCAGGAACTGCCGCATTGTGCTTCCGTGCTCAGAGCCTGGCACCGAGGAGGCACCCGGTCAACGTTTTTGTCAAAGAATAAACCAACACGCTGGATTCGCCCATCCCTCTTGAGGTCTCCCCAGCGCTTGGAAAGGGGTGGGCTGTATTCCTGGCGTCCTGGCCGCCCCCAGATCCCCGGGACCCCTGCAAGGGCTGTGTGGAGGCGGCTAGGGGCGGGGGAAGGGCGGGGGGGGGGGCTTTGTTCTCGACCTCCAACCACAGGGAAAATAAAAGTTTGTGAAATATTAGTTTAATAAGACATGCGACTACTATTAAGGATTCGAGCAGTCCTTATTTATTATTCATGCGGCCGCGTGATTTAGGGGCGAGTGGGTCCTCCGAGGCTCCTGCTAGGCATCTCTCTCGGATCACGGTTTCCCCTCCCCCATGCTCCCTAGCTCAGCTTGCTCTCATCTCTGAGCCCCCCAGCCCCGCCCTTCTCAGTTACAGTAAGTGGGCCCTTCCCCCCCACCTTGGGGCTAGGGAGGAAGACTCCGGGCTTGCAACTTTTGACCCCACAATTGCCTTTGGCCAAGCTCTCTACCCTGTGGGTTACATTCCTTTCTTCTTAATACTAGGCAGGAAGATCCCAGGAGATCCAAGTCCCTGCCTGCAGAACCCTCTCCCCTAGCTTGGCAGGCAGCCTTACCTAAGGGTGGTCCCCCTCTTTCCCTCCATCTCCCCCTTTTGTCTTCTTTTTCTTGCTATCTCCTAGCCAGGGACGTCAGAGGATAGGAGGGTCCAATGAACAGAGAGACCTGAGTTGGGAGGGTACTGGGTTCCACTTCTGATTTCTGCCCCCACTTACTGTATGACTTTGCCTTCTCTGGGTTTCAGGTACCCCAGGAAAACTAGGGTTGGCATGATGAAGTGCATAGATCTTAGTGGACAGTCCTTGTTGTTAGTTCTCCTTGTTGTTAAGTGTTGTCAAGTCAGTTCCCACTGATAGTGACCCTGTATAGGACTTCCAAAGAGCATCTGGTGAATTTGAAATGCTGACCTTGTGGCTTAAACCAAACTTGTAGTCCAGTGCTTTATCCCACATTGCCAGACCAGGCCTGCAAATTGGTTCAGACTCATAGTAACCATATGTACAACAGAACGAAACACTGTCCAGTTCGGTGCCATCCTCATAGTTGTAGCATTTGAATTCATTGTTGCTGCTAATCTGTGTCAATCCATCTCCATCTCCTTTTAGTCAACCCCCCCACTTTGCCATATTCTTCTCTAGGTCCCTCCTGATAAACATGTCTGAAGTATGACAGATGAAGTCTCAGCATTCTGGCTTCTAAGGAGTTCTTCCAACACAGATTTGTTTGCTCTTCTGGCAATCCATAGTACTTTTAATATTCTTCTCTAACACTATAATTCAAATGCATTGATTCTTCCACACAGTCTTCCTTATTCATGGTCCAACTTTCACATGCATATGTTGTTGTTGTTAAGTGCCATCGAGTCAATACTGACCCATAGCGACCCTGTATAGGGTTACCGAGGAGCGGCTGATGAGCCTGAACTGCCGACCTTGCAGTTCAAACGGCTTTGCAGTCTGGCGCGTTAACCCACAGCACCACACCAGGACTCCACATGCTACTGAAAATGCCATGGCTTGGGTCAGGTGCACCTTAGTCCTCAAACTGACATCTTTACTCTTAAACACTTTAAAGAGATCTTGAGCAGCAAATTTGCATAATGCAAAATGTTTTTTGGTTTCTTGACTGTTGCTTCTATGATGTTGCTTCTATGTTGATTGTTATTAGGTGCCATCGAGTCAGTACCAACTCATAGTGACCCTATGCACAACAGAATGAAACATTGCTCGGTTCTGGGCCAACCTCACAATTGATGACATGCTTGAGTCCACTGATGCTGCCACTTTGCCAATCCATCTCATTGGGGAGGTCTTCCTCTTTTTCTCTGACCCGCCACCTTACCAAACATGATATCCTTCTCCAGTGACTGATCCCTCCTGACAATATGTCTGAAGTATGAGAGATGAAGTTTGGCCATCTTGGCCTCCAAGGAGCACTCTGGCTGCACTTCTTCCAACACAAATCTGTGTGTTCTTTTGGCAGCCCATGGCACTTTCAATATTCTCCTCCAACACCATAACTCAAATGCATCAATTCTTCTATTATTTTCCTTATTCACTGTCCAACTTTTGCATGCATTATGAGGTTATTAAAAATATCATGCCTTGGGTCAGGCACATCTTAGTCCTCAAGCTGACATTTTTGCTCTTCAACACTTTAAAAAGGTCTTGTGCAGCAGATTTACCTAATGCAATAGGTCATTTGATTTCTTGACTGCTGCTTCCATGAGTATTGATTGTTTATCCAAGAAGAATGAAGTCCTTGACAACTTCAATTTTTTCTCCATTGATAAGAATGTTGTTTACTGGTCCAGTGGTGAGGATTTTTGTTTTCTTTACATTGAGATGCAATCTATACCCAAGGCTGTGCTCTTTGATCTTCATCAGTAATTATTTTAAGTCCTCTTCACTTTCAGCAAGCAAGGGTGTATCATCTGAATATCACAGGTTGTTAATGAGTCTTCCTCCAATCCTGATGCCACGTTTTTCTTCTTATAACCCAGCTTCTCTGATTATTTGCTCAGCATACAGATTGAATCAGTGTGGTGAAAAAATACATCCCTGTCACACACCTTTCTTAATTTTAAACCATTCAGTGTTCCCATGTTCTGTTCGAACAACTGTCTCTTTGGTCCATGTATAGATTCCTGCTGAGCACGATTAAGCTTTCTGGAATAGTCATACTTTGCGATCTTGTCCATAGCTTGTCATGATCACACAATCGAAAGCCTTTGCGTAGTCAATAAGGCACAGGTAAACATCTTTCTGGTAGTCTCTGCATTCAGTCAAGATCCATCGGACATCAACAATGATAACCCTTATTCCACGTCCTCTCCTGAATCCAGCTTGAACTTCTGGAAGTTCTCTTTCAATATATGCTTACAACGATTTTCGTGTTGATTGTGGATCCAAGCAAACTGAGGTCTTTGACAGCTTCAATCTTTTCTCCATTTGCCATTATCTTATTCATTGGTCCAATTGTGAGGGGTTTTTATTTTCTTTACATTTAGGTTCAATCCATACTGAATGCTGTAGTCTTTGATCTTCATCAGTAAGTATTTTAAATCCTCTTAGTTTTCAGCAAGCAAGGCTGTATCATTTATATATTTTGTTAATGAGTCTTCCTCCAATCTTGTTGCCACTTTCTTCTTACTATAATCTAGTTTCTGTAATTATTTGCTCAGCATACAGATCGAGTAAGTATGGTGAAAGGATGCAACCCTGGTGCACATCTTTCCTGATTTTAAATCATTCAATATCCCCTTGTTGTGTTCTAACAACTGTCTCTTGGTTTATGTACAGGTTCCTCATAAGTGTTCTGGAATACTCATTCTTTACAATGTTATCCATTAATTTGTCATGATATACAGTTGAAAGCCTTTGCATAGTCAATAATGTATAAATAAACATATTTCCAGTGTTCTTTGCTTTCAGCCAAGATCCATACGACGTCAGCAATGATCCCTCATTCCACGTCCTCATCTGAATCTGGCTTGAATTTCTGGTAGTTCTCTGTTGATGTATTGTTGCAATTGTTTTTGAATTATTTTCAGCAAAATTTTACTTGCATGTGATATCAATATTGTTTGATGATTTATGAAGTATACTCCTTGAGTGCTAATAAATGTATATATCCATGAAATCACCACTTTATTCAAGAGACTTAACACTTTCTTCATTCTAGAAACTTTTTTCTTGCTTCTTTGCAGCCAAATCCCTTCCCTCACTTCCAAAAGCAACTACATTTCTAACATCTTTTGCCATACGTAAGTTTTGCCATTCTTGAACTTTCTATCAATGAAATCATACAATGTGTGTCCTTTATGACTCATATCAATAGTTTACTTATTTTCATTGCTGAATAACATTCTGCTGTACGACTATGCCACAGTTTATCTATTCACGTGTTGATCATTTGTATTACTTCAAGTGTCTGGGTGTTGTGAATAATAATAGCTTCTATGAACATTTGTGTACAAGATTTTTTGTTGAAATATGTTTTCACGTTTCTTGGATAAATACTTAGAAGTGAAATTGCTGCACTGAATGGTAAGAATATGTTTGACTTTTTAAGCTACTTCTAAGCTGTTTTCCCAAATGTGTGAGCTTTTCAGTTGTTCCACATCCTAACAACACTTGATATGGTGAGTCTTTTCAATTTTAGCCATTCTGGTAGGTATATTGATATCTCATTGTGAATTTAATTTGCATTTCCCTGATGACTAATGATATTGATCACCTTTTCATGTTATTATTGTCTATTTGTATATTTTGTGTGTGTGAAATTTATAAATACCATGGCTATTTTAACTGGGTTGCTTGTCTTTTTTGTACTGATTTGCAGACTATATTTACATACTACAAATGTGAGTCCTCTTAACAATGTCATTTAATGACCAGAAATTTTATGTTTTGGTGAAGTCCAGTTCACCAACTTTTTCTTTTATATATCATGCTTTTTTGTGTACTTGCCTACAGTAAAGTCATAAAACTGTTCCCCTATATTTTCTTGTAGAAGTTTTATGTATGTGGCTTTATGATCTAGCTTGACTTAGTCTTTGTGTGTAGTATGAAGTAGGAGTTGTATTTATCCAGTTGTTCCAGCACTGTTCTCTTTCATATCAATGGATTCTCTATGTGTGGGTCTGTTACTGGACTTTATTTGATCCTCTTGATCTATTTGTCTACCATTATGCCAGATCATACTGCCTTGATTACTGTGGCTTTTTAGGAACTTTGAAATCAGGTAAAATAAATCCCCCAACTTTTTCTTTCTTCTTGTCTTTTGCTTTACTATTTAAATTTTAGAATCAACTTGTCAATATCTACTAGAAAGCCTGCTTGGATTTAATTGGGACCTGTGTTTTTCCATAAGTCATTTTGTAAAGGGTTCCAGAAGGTAGCTGTCCCACCAGCCCTGGACCCCTGACAGTTTGGCCCAAGCTCTAAGTCTGGATCTCTGAAAGTCCCTCAACTGTCACCTCAACTACCTTCCTCTGTCAACATGATTTTCTGAATGCCATTGGCCTTCATAGGAGGCCATCCACCGAGTGAAGACTAGGATGTCCAACAGCCCCAAACCCTGCTGAATGAGCTTAGAACCCAGTCCAGTCCTAGGGGCTAAAGAGCCAAGAATGATTGACTGGTTCTTGTGGACCGCTCTGGATGAAATGAAAACTCCCTACGTCACTAAGATATTTAAGGTTGAAATGTCATTATGTCTGGGATTTACTTCAAGATTATTGAGGGAGAGGACATGAATGAATGGCAAGATGAAACCAAATTGGTCATGAGTTGGTAATTATTGAAGCTGGGTGATAGATGCAGAGGATTTATTGTGCTGTCTACTCAACTTTTGTAAGTTTGCTATTTTCCATGGCAAAAATATTAAAAATATATACCCTCGTCTGTGAGGCATGGACCTAGACCCTGCTGCTCACCATCTAATGACCACCCCCTTTGCCGTCAGCAGCATCCCCAGTGACTGCTCCATTCTCCCATGCCCTGTGCATGGAGCAGAGGCTGACCAGACTGTGCAGCTGATGAAATTCAAGCATCTTCTGACACAGTGTTAGCAGGTGGGTTTCCACATCAACTCAAATGATTTTTGAGATGATTGTACTGCAATAGCTGCCACTCACAACCCAAGGCAGTAGTAACCCATGTGGCTGATGCAAAGTGAACAGGCAGAGTATTTGAAGGAGGTCACAAAGTGTGATGGGGAAACAGATTGTGAAGAGCTTAAGAGGACATAGAAAGTTAGGGACTGGAGGGTTTTAAGCCCAGGAACTAAAAGTATCCCTGTAGCTGTTGAGTGGAGAACTACCTAGGAAGAGCATGGAAGAACACAGAGAAGCAGGTTAGAAGGCTATTGCAACAATCCAGGATGGACATGATGTAGGTTGTTGTTTTTAGGTGCCATCGAATTGGTACAGACCCATAGCAACCGTATACACAGCAGAACAAAACACTGCCCGATCCTGGGCCAACTACACCACTGTTGCCACGCTCGAGTCCATCGATGCTGCCACCTGGCCAATCCATCTCGTTGGGGGTCTTCCTTTTTTTCTCTGATCCTCCACTTTACCAAACATGATATCCTTCTCCAGCGACTGGACCCTCCTGACAATATGTCCGAAGTATGAGAGACGAAGTTTGGCCATCTTGGCCTCCAAGGAACACTCTGGCTGCACTTCTTCCAAGACAGATCTGTGTGTTCTTTTGGCAGCCCATGGCACTTTCAATATTCTCCACCAACACCATAACTCAAAAGCATCAATTCTTCTACGGCCTTCCTTATTCACTGTCCAGCTTTTGCATGCATATGAGGTTATTGAAAATACCATGGCTTGGGTCAGGCACACCTTAGTCCTCAAGCTGACATCTTTGCTCTTCAACACTTTAAAAAGGTCTTGTGCAGCAGATTTGCCTAATGCAATACATCATTTGATTTCTTGACTGCTGCTTCCATGAGTGTTGATAGTTGAACCAAGAAGAATGAAGTCCTTGAGAGCTTCAATCTTTTATCCATTGATAAGAATGTTGTTTATTGGTCCAGTGGTGAGGATTTTTGTTTTCTTTACATTGAGATGTAATCCATACCAAAGGCTGTGCTCTTTGATCTTCATCAGTAAATGTTTTAAGTCCTCTACACTTTCAGCAAGCAAGGTTGTATCATCTGCTGTGGAACAGACCATCAATTACTCCTATGAAAATTCAAACTGAAGCTGAAGAAAATGAAAACAAGTCCACAAGAGCCAAAATATGATCTTGAATATATCCCACCTGAATTTAGAGATCATCTGAAGAATAGATTTAATACATTAAACACTAAAGACTGAAGACTAGCAGAGTTGTGGGATGACATCAAGAACATCATACAGGAAGAAAGCCAAAGTCATTGAGAAGACAAGAAAAAAGGAAAAGGTCAAAATGGATGTCAGAAGAGACACTGAAATTTGCTTTCCAGCATAGAGATGCTAAAGCAAATGGAAGAAATGAGGAGGTCCAAGAGCTGAACAGAAAATGATGTAGGTAGGGACCAGTAAACAATATCCATATAGATGGAAAAAAGATTGATGTTGTCAAAGAAATAATTTTGCTCTGATCAACCATCAACACTCATGGAACCAGCAGCCAAGAAATCAAATGACATATTGTATTAGACAAATCTGCTGTATAAGACCTCTTTAAAGTGTTCAAGAGCAAAGATGTCAGTTAAAGGACTAAGGTGCACCTGACCCAAGCCATATTCTTTTCAATAACCTCATATTCATGTGAAAATTGGACAGTGAATAAGGAAGACCATAGAAGAATTGATGAATTTGGGTTATGGTGTTGGAGGAGAATATTAAAAGTACCAAAAGAACAAATTAATCTGTGTTGAGAGAAGTATAGCTAGAATGCTCCTTGGAAGCCAGGATGGCCAGGTTTTATCTCTCATATGGACATGTTGTCAGGAGGGACCAGTCCCTTGAGAAGGATATCCTATTTGGTAAAATGGAGGGTCAGAGAAAAAGAGGAAAATCTCCAACAAGATGGATTGGCACAGTGGCAATAGCAATAGGCTCAAATATAGCAATGATTTTGAGGTTGGTATATGAATGGGCAGTGTTTTGTTCTGTTGTGCTGTGTACTGACTCACAGGGTCACTGTGAGTCAGTACCAACTGGATGGTACCTTGTAACAACAACAATAATTAAAATGAAGTTAACATTTCTTGATTTGGGGAAGAGCAAGTGTAGAGAACAAAATTATAAATTTGGTTATGGACTTGTTATGTTTGGGATGTGTGCTACAAAATCACATCAGATGCCTAGTGAATGGCTGGGCACAACTCACGAGTTTAGAGTGCAGGGAGAGGTCAGGGCCTAGATCAAATTTTGGGAGTCAATCTACATGATGGTATTTAAAAACAGATAGGGTAACTTGAGAAACGAGTTCACTTAGAGAAGATGTCTGAGGTCTGAGCCCTGGGAACTCAAATTTCTAGGATGAAAAGAGAAAGCAGCTAAGGAGGCCAAGGAGGAGTGGTCAGAGAAGTAGGAGAACCAAGAATGTCTGGGAAGTCAAGTGAAATCAGTATTTTAAGAAGCAGGGAGTGATCAGCCATATCCAATGCTGGTGCGAGAACAACTGTGGGAGGACTGTGAACTGGCCACTGGACCTGGCAACAGGGAAGTATCAGGTGACCTTGACAAGCTGCTCTGGTGAAGTGGCGAGGTGAAAGTCTAGTAAAAGTAGCAATAAGAGGGAATGTTGGACTCCTTTTCCACTTCCTCAGCTTTCTTTCCAGTTTTCATCATGCTCTCCAAGCCTCCTCCCTCTTCCACCTCACTTTTCTCACAATAAATGAGAAAAACCCACACCATGACTCAGAAGCTCCTTCAACCTCTAGTTGCCAAACCCATAAACTCCTTACAGTCACCCTCTTCCCCTGCTTCCCTCCTGCCTCAGAAAAACACCAGGAACCAGCTAATGAGGGAAAACCAGCAGGGCAGATGGGGAGGGATAGTCAGAAAGGTAGACAGGAAACCAACAGAGTGTTTTCTGCAAGGGTGGTGCATCCTGCTGTGACCTAGACCATATCGACCTCACCTCCCCAGAGACCTTACTCCACCAATAACCCCATTTTTATGGGGTCTCTATTATTCCTCCTCAAATGGCATGTCTCTGCTAATTAGCCTTATACTCAAGCCTGTCCCATCTTTACATGTTTTTCCCTTCAGCGTATTTTTCTTTCCATCAATTTCCTTTCTCTGCTCATTTCTTTAAATAGTCCCCATGTGATAGCCTCACAGGTTAAGCACTTGGCCTAGCCGAGGGAGGGCAACAGAGGATAAAGTTGCTACCTTGAGTTGATTCTCCCTGGGTGGCACTTTCCTATCTGGGTACCTGGGATGCATAGAAAGATGCCAAAGGATGAGGGTGTCTTATGAGAGTGTCCCTGTGGTGTGACTCGAGCTTCACTGCATCTAATTGCTCCTTCATCCACTGCAATCTAACTTTGTTTCCCACCTCTTCACTGAAGACTGTTAGTTCAGTACCTTCTTGGGCCTTCTTGCACCTTTACAGGTAATGGCCAGGGACAATGCTAATCAAGTAAGAATGTTGGCGAAAACTGGGAGGGTGTTTACCCAGGATACCTTTTGGAGACCAGTAGTCCATCACCACCACAGACAAAACCTGACTGGCTCTGGCTGGAGAAGTTTGGAAAACGTCATGGTTTAAGGCCAAAGGTTCAGAAATAAGGCTGTAAATAGAAGAAAGGATGTGGGAGCCTTTTATGTTGTACTGGTTGCATGGATGGGGTGACAGTTTCAACTTAAACTGAGGCACAAAGGAGACTGACATTTCCACCAAAGAAGTAAGCTGAGTTTCATCCAGGGACCAGGTTGAAGGATTGGACATCAACCCTTCGCCCTTCGCCCCAGAGTCCTTGTCTCCAAATGTTTCATGGAGAAATATCTAGAGTTAGATGTCCAGACTCCTGGCCCCAAACCCTATTACACACACATCAAATAGAGTCTTCTTCCCCTGCTCAACCTCCTCCGCTTCCTGGAGGAGTCCAAAGCTTCAGATATCATCCCTGCACCCCCAGCTCCACATGGGAAGAGGAGAGTTGAATATTCAGTATCTGGGGAGACAATAAATGTCCCAGGAAGAACCTGGCTAAGGCAATTACCTCTGCATAAATGCATATATTATTCATCCGTGGCTTTGAATATATAAATAATACTGATACAATTTGCATGTGTTAAAAGGAGATGTAATTACCCACTGATGCCTGTGAGTGTCTGGTACCCAACGGCCACATCCCAGGCCTGCTGCCCCGCCCCCAGCAGCCCACCTTTGCCCTTTCTGAAGAGAAAATATATTACATATGCGTTTTCTGCTGTTGTAGGAAGCCCATCTCAATGACCTTGGGGGTTTAGCTCAAGTGTGCTTCTGTATGAACCTGTGGGCTGCTTGGGCTGCCCTATTTTATTATGAAAACTTTGGGCTATTTTAATATTATTACAATTGTTACTTTGAAAATTGCATTTTCAGTTACAAAAATAACATATGTTCATTGCATGAATTTTGGAAAATATATAAAAGTTTGAAAAAGGAAAAAACTCACTCATTATATTACTGCCCAGACAGAACCACATACATAGTTGTCTTATTTTCTGCCAGATGCAGAGATAAACTTTTTCTTTGACAAACTCAGAATCATATTATACATAATGTTTTGTAACCTGCTTTTATCTTTTACAATACACCATGAAATGAAGAAATGTAAAAAACCAATAAAAATGAAAAGATGCTCAACCTCACTAGTAATTAAGGAAACTACAAATGTCAATGCCAGTGAGATACACATTTTCACCAATCACATTGTTAGAGATTTAAAATAATGGTAATACTCGATGCTGGTGTGGGCATGTGGAAACAGTCTATTCCATTGTTGCTGGGAGGAGTGTAAATTGAAATACTTTTTTGAAGGGTAATTTAGCAATAAGTATCAAAAGTTTAAAAATATGCATGACTTTTGGCCTCCCGAAATCTACTCCTTAGAATTTAAATAATGATACAATTGGGAGAAGATATATTATAATAATGTGAATCGAAATATTTTATTATAACCAAAAATTAGAAACAACCTTAATAGTATAGGGTTGGGAGTTCATATAATAAGTTATGGTCCATCTACATAGCTGAATTCCATTGTTGCCAATTAAGAATGATCACATACACACATACCACAGGGACAAAACTCACCCTATACAATAAGAAAAGGTAAAAAAGAGTACCCAGAATATTGTTAGGACTTCAAGATACACATGGTAGGTTAAAAAGCAGTTACTCAGAATAGTATTAAAGCTGTGAGAATAAATGAGCTCACTGAGGAAATGAGTGTAGATAGATAAACTCAAGACTGAGCCCTGGGGCAACATTTAGAAGTAAGGGAGAAGAAGGGAAACCAACTGAGGGACTGGGAGTGGGTGGTCAGAGAGGTAGCAGGGACACCAGGAAAGTGTGGTGTCCTGGAGTCACCATACAGAAAATGTCTCAAGGAGGAGACAATGACCGCTTGTGCATATGTGCAGAAGTGTCCAGTAAGAAGAGGCCAAAGTTTGAGAGTTAGCAACATGGTAGTTATCAGTAAACCTGAAGAGAGTCATTTCAGTGGAGTGGTCAAGGTGAAGGTTAGACTGGAGAGAGTTCAAGAGAGAAGTGTCTTTGTTGTCAAATACTGTTGGGTTGGTTTTGACTCATAGTGACTCTGTATAAATAAGGTTTCCTAGGTGGGTTTGAACTGCCAACCTTGTGGTTAGCAGTCCAGTGCTTATCCTACAGAACCACACCAAGACTCCAAGAGAGAACTGTCTAATGCAAATAGTAGTGGTTACGAATCGGGCTGCAAACCTCAAGGTCAGCAGTTTGAAACTAGCAGCTGGGCAGTGGGAGAAAGATGAGGCTTTCTGCTCCCATAAAGATTTACAGCCTCGTAAACCCTATACAGGGTCACTATGGGTCGTAATTGACTCTACGGCACTTAAAAACAACAACACAAATAGAGCTCTGGTAGCGTAATGGTTACGAGTCGGGCTACAAATTTCAAGGCCAGCAGTTCAAAACTCCCAGTGGTTCCACAGGAGAAAGATGAGGCATTCTGCTCCCATAAAGATTTACAGCCTCGGAAACCCTGTGCAGGGTCACTATGAGTCAGAACCAACTCCATGGTACTTTGTTTCATTAATGAAACAAAGTATATGTGATTTTCTGAATGTAAAATTGATGATGTGCTCTGTAAACCTTCCCTCAATTCACAATGAAAATTTAACAAAGAAAAAACTCTTGATGTTTAAAATATAATAAGAATTTTGAAGTTAAATGGAAGAATTAGAATATAAAATTGAAGAAATCTCCCATTTAGTAGCTCCTCTCCCCAGAGGGACAGAAATGGGGATAGAGGGGAGGAACGAGAGAAAACATTAAAAAATAAGAGGATGAGTTGATTCAATATCTCAGTAATTGGAGTTCCAAAAAGCGAGACCAGAGAAATCAGCAGGGAGGAAATGATGAAAAAACAAACAAGTTCCAAGAACTTAAGGACATATATTTCCAGATTTAATGGTCCACCGAGAATTCAGAGCAGTGAATGAAAATAACAAAAACAAAAAAATCACCATAAAGGCCAATCATCATGAAATTCTCGGGCATTAGGTGCAAAAACGCCAACCCTAAGAGTTTCCATGAAGTGAAAGAAACTGAGCACAGACAAAGAACAGGAACAATGGCAACCAGAAAATAATGGAGCAAATGTTGTCACAGGTATTTTCTAGTGAAAATGATTTCTGGCATGAAATTCTATACATAGACAAAATATTAGCCAATTGTGACAGAGGAGTAAAATATATTCAGAAATGTAAAATCTGAAAGAAAAAAAAGTCTTCCATACACCATTTTTAGAACAGTATTGAAGGATGAACTCCATCAAAAAGAGGGAGTTAACAAAGACTCAAGGAAAAGAATTAGTCTACTGGGCTAATGCCTCACACGATCCACAGCCTCTTCTAGCCTGAGAGAAGAACTAGATGGTACCCGACTGCCACTAGTAAATAGTCTGGCTCTGACCAGGACATACTAGAAGTTCCCGGTTAGAATGGGAGAACGATGTAGAATGCAATTCAGATTCACAAAATAATACCAGACTTACTGCAATGATAGGGGCTGGAGGAATCCTTGAGATGTCAACCTAAGACACCCTTTTAATCTGGTACTGAAACTATTCCCAGAAGTCACTTTTCAGCCAAATAACAGATTGACCTATAAAATAAATAAATGTACTCCTTAGAAAATCAGCCATACACGAACAAACAGGAAACATTTCCCCAAAAGCAAAGATGAGAAGGCAAAGCGGGACAGGGAAACTTGAGGGATGGAAATGGGGAAAACAGGGTGAACATGAGGAGAATGCTAACACACTGAGGGGAAAGCAACCAATGTCACAGAACAATCTTTGTATGAATTGTTGAATGAGATACTAGTTTTCTGTGTATACTTTGACCTTTGTTTGTTGTTGTTAGGTGCTCTTGGGTTGGTTCCAACTTATTGTGACTCTATAAACAAGGCCGGGGCAGACTGTGGAACAGACCATCAATTGCTCATATGCAAATTCAAACTGAAGCTGAAGAAAATGAGCACAAGTCCACAAGAGCCAAAACAGGATATGGAATATATCCCACCTGAATTTAGAGATCATCTGAAGA
>NW_006408532.1:4430627-4433983 GCF_000296735.1 Chrysochloris asiatica | reverse complement strand
AGCATATCAACAATTGTGAGGTTGGCCCAGGACTGGGCAGTTGTACATAGGGTCGCTATGAGTTGGTACCAACTCACTGGCACCTAACAACAACAACATGAACAACAGAACAAAACACTGCCCAGTTCTGTACCATCCTCACAATTGTTGTTACATTTGAGCCTATTTTTTGCCACTGTGTCAGTCCATGTCATTGTGGGTCTTCCTCTTTTAAGCTGACCTTCCATTTTACCAAGCATCATGTCCTTCTCCGAGGACTGGTACCTCCTGATAACATGCCCAAAGTACAACAGACTGGCTTCTAAGGAACATTCTGGCTGTACTTCCAAGACATATTTGTTTGTTCTTCTGGTAGTCCATGGTACTTTCAATATTCTTCTCTGATTTTTCTTATTCATTGTCCAGCTTTCACATGCATATGTTGCTGTTAAGTGCCTTCAAGTCAGTTCCAAATCATAGCAACCCTGTATAAGGTTTGTGAGGAGCAGCTGGTAGTTTAAACCGCCGACTTTGTGTTTCAAACTGACCTGTGGTAGTGTTTATCCAATAGCACCACACCAGAACTTTCACATGCATATGTTGTTGTAGTTAAGTGCTGTCAAGTCAGTTACGACTCATAGAGCCCCTGTATAAGATTTCTGAGGATTGGCTAGTGAGTTTGAACCACTGACGTTTCAAACTCAATAGTCCAGTGCAACATGCATATGAGGTTATTGAAAATATAATGGCTTGGGTCAGGCGAACCTTAGTCTTCAAACTGCTATCTTTTCTCTTTAATACTTCAAGAGAGGTCTTTTGCAGCAGACTTGCCTAATGCAAAAGGTCATTTAATTTCTTGACTGCTGCTTTCATGAGTGTTGATTATGGATCCAAGCAAAACAAAACCTTTAACAACTTCAATTTTTTCTCCATTTACTATGGTATAATTTATTGGTCCAGTTATGAGGATTTTTTTTTCTCTTTACAATGAGGTACAATCCATATTGAAGACTGTAGTCTTTGATCTTCATCAGTAAGTATTTCAAGTTCTCTTTGTTTCCAGCAAGCAAGATTGTATGACCTACATATCCCAGGTTGTTAATGAGTCTTCCTCCAATCCTGATTCCATGTTCTTCTTTATACAATCCAATTCCTCAGATTATTTGCTCAATATGCAGATTGAATAAATATGGTGAAATGGCATAACCCTGGTGCACATCTTTCCTGATTTCAAAATATTCAATATCCCCATGTTCTGTTATAAATTTTCACCTAAAATACAGTAAAGTGTATTTTTAAAAAAGGGGGTGGGGAAGTAAGCATGAGGAAACCTCTGGGTCCAGGAAACAAGAGATTCAACAAAGAGAGAGACAGAAAGGGACCACAGGTATATAGCAGGCCCAGAGAGTAGGCAGCCCAGCTAGGAAGAGTGTTTCGAGAGGGTGTTCACTAGGAAAGCACACACATACACAAGGAACTAACAAAATACTTGATTTGTATGGTCGTGTAAAAAAGTATCCAAGGGGCCTTACTATTTACTGAGTGCTGGTCCTGCGGCCATCATAGCTTGGCTGGGATGGACCCTGTCATGGCTGCCTGCCTCAGACCCTTCCTCATGCCTCTTGCCCTTTGTTGCCAGGTCAGTCACCTCCAGCTCACCAGCAGAGCGGAAGCCCTGTGGCTGGATCAGCGCTGCTCCCTGCATGAGCCCTGCAGCCTGGAGCCATCCTCCCCGTTCTTCCTCACTATTCACCCTCCTCTTGTGTCCTGTCCTAACTACTAGGTACCTACCTCAGTTTCCTGCCCAGGTACAACATTGCTCTTTCATGCAAGGCCTGAGTCCTGCTTGGATGAGGTCCAGGCTCCCTGATTTACCATTATGTCCCCAGAGCCTGAGCCTACTTTCTGCCTTCTATTATCTGGCTGCTGCCTGATATGAGTATCTCTTGAACCCCCTCACCCTCTTGCCTTGGATGCTCCTGCCTACACTTGTGGGGGTTTCAGGGCCACCCAGAAGGAATTCCAGATCTTCCAGATGCCTCTTGGCAGAGGAAGGTCTCCCGTTCCTTGGAAATTGAGAATAGGAACCCATAGTCCCTGAGTACCAGGAAATGCCTAGGGCTCTCTCCCACCTGTCATTTTTTTAATCCCTGTAACAGTACCCAGGGTTAGGCATTATCCTCTCCAGGGTTACAATGAAGCATCTGAGGCTCCCAGAGATCATGAAGCTTGGACCTCAGAGGTCACGTTCTGTAAACGCAGTCCCACTCAGCCCAACATCATCTCTTCCTTCCTGACCTTACACAGCACCCTTAGTTGTTACACCCTCTAGGGGTTGCAGCTCCCAGCCTGCAGTGCCCTTCCACTACATGGATCTCCTCAGTGTCAGGGCCAGTGCCAGTGTCAGTGCCAGTGCCAGTGCCAGTGCCAGTGCCAGTGAATGATTCCTTGAATATAATGCCCAGGGCTCAGCACAAAGGGCCAGAGGAGTTTTGGTTGAAGTCCATCTTTCTAGAACACATACATTTGGATGGAATCCATGTGTCCCTTCAGAACCATTTGTCTCCATGGAGAGGGGCTTCTGGAGTAGAAACATCTTAGTCTGACCCTGTCTCTGCCAGAGAAAAGCCCTGTCTGACAACCCTCTAGACAGATCACCTGCCTGTGTCAATTTAGTCTGTGTGCATGGCCACATTCTGGCCTGCAATTAATGAGGAGGAGACCTAGAGACCTCTCCCATTAGCTGTCTTGATGGTGGGATGGCTGACAGGCATCTCTTTGCCCTTCCCTTCTTGACTGAGTTGGCCAGGTTCACACTCCTACTGTGTAGGGCCAGTTACAATCCCACCCAGGAGGCTGCAGCATGGGAAAGGTGAGGAATGACTCTCTAGGATATTGGTGTTGAGACGCACATGCTTGACACCCAGTAGTAATGCTGCATCCATGCCAAAGGTAGGCAATGGGCACAGTCAGGTAAGTTGGTAAGGCCAAGGCTTGGGCTCAGCCAGATAGATCTAACTTGAATGTTGTTAACTCAGCTTCTTATCAGCTATGTCATCTTGTACACACGACATGGTATCTCTCCATCTCCTCCCTAGAGTATCTGTGCTTTCTCAGGTAAAAAATGAGATGATATGTATGATATAATCCCTCATCCAGATGCGTAATAAAATGGCTGCTTACCGGCTTTCTCTCTCCCTACCAGAACTTTCTCCCTACCAGAACTTCCTCTCTCCCTACCGGCACGTCAACCTATCACCTACCTCCACTAATCTCAACCCTGCCCTCCTCTTCGACCAGTATAAAAATCCTTCCCCCGGCAATACCTCTCTCTTTCCTTCTGACCTCCAATAAAGCCTTACACATGGGTGTTTGTG
>NW_006408532.1:4401508-4421407 GCF_000296735.1 Chrysochloris asiatica | reverse complement strand
GGAAACCCTTCAGAGCCCCTAGACCCATCCCATTCCATTTGTAAGGCTTTTAAATCCCTTCAATCAGCCCTTATATCAGCCCCAGCTCTTTTACTCCCAGACCTGTCCCTCCCTTTCTTCCTATATGTAACCGAGAGACAGGGACTTGCCATGGGAGTCTTGGGGCAGATGAAGGGACCTACTTACACTCCAGTTGCCTATCTCTCCAAAAAGATGGACCCCATTGTCAGGGGATGGCCATCATGCTTGAGAGCTCTGGCAGTGGCTGCACTCTTGGCCCAAGAAAGTACCAAACTCATTTTTGGTCAACCTACCACTATTAGGTCTCCACACCACCTCCAACATCTGCTCACCCACAAAGCAGTCTCAAATCTCTCCCCCTCACACCTTCAATTATTCCATATGATTTTCATTGAAAATTCCAACTTTAAATTAGAATCTTGCCCCCCTCTCATCCCTGCTTCCCTCCTCCCTATAACCACGAGGAAACTCTCTCACTCATGTACGGAAGCTCTAGATCATCTCTGCTGACAGTCTTTCTCCTCTGCTGGCTAACCCTACCTCCATATACTCCCTCAGACATACCTCCATGTCAACTTGCCATCTGGCCTTCCTTGCCCCCTTCGGGGCACTATGTCATTCTTGCAGTAGGCCTCTTTGCTGTCTCACCCTGAGTGGCCTTGCCATTCTTGAATAATCTTTGCCTTACTCTTTCTCCTCATAGTGGGATTTATCATCATCCCAGTATGCTCTCTGTACTCTTTATCTCAACCTTGATGATCAGTCCGTGCCTTAGTGAAAATGAGAAAACATGCTCAACCCAACATACAGCCACAGATTGCTCCAGTGTTCTGACCTTTATGCACTCTGCTTGCTATTTGGGTCAAACACCTGTCATCAAGCGGTTTTGCGGAATCAGAGTATGCTACCTATCCAAACTCTCTAACTGCATGGCTTCCCAATCCACAGCTTGCAAAAGGTGGTGCAACAAGCCTGTCTGCTGGACAGATCAAATGCAAATAGGGATGTCAGATAGGGGTGGGGGGTGGTGGCAGATACAGCGAGGGAAAAAGATCAGTGTAGAAGCCACAAAGAACCTCACACAATGTCTGGACCCAGGATATAAAGGGCTATGAACACGGCTAGATCCTGATAACATCCGCCAACTCCATCACACGCTAATCACTGAAATTGAAGCTGTGTTCAGTAAAACCTCATGCTGGGCTTGTTTGCCTTATAGGGACCTGGGGTACTCAGCCATTCCCGATGACCCAGTCTCTAAATCATGTCCTAATACAACCACCATACAGTACATAGGACCTCTCCTCACAGAGATTGGCCTCAGTAATTCCACCAACCTCACCTGCATTCATGATCACAACAACATCACTAATCCTTCCTCCCTCTCCCTTCCAAACTCCTGGTGCACTGACATAACAAAGGTAAGCAACCCAACATGTGAGCCAAAAGGAATATTTTTCTTATGTGGAAAAGATTTTCAAATGCCTACCCTCACAACGCCTGTGTGGAGTCACATATTTAATCCCTGCTGCTCAAATGTTAGCCCCATCTGATTAGTAACATACATACATCTATTACAAAAAATTATCAGAAGCCTTGAACAGGTACATGGAGAGGGTAAACCCTCCTTTACAAAATCAAGTTAAACAAACCATGGTTGGACCCTAATGTCTTCCTGGTGGCCTTGGCTCCTCCCCTTCCTAGGGCCATTAACTATAATCCTCCTAATACTGTTATTTGTTCCCTGCCTGTTTCACTATTTTCAAAATTTTCTTCAAGAACACATGAGGGCCTTCACAAACTCAAATTCCTCATGGCCAACCACTGTCATGCAACAGGATCAGCCAGCCAGAAGAACCCGCCAGATACATAGTTCCCTCCTCTTCGTCCCCTTCTAGCAGGAAGCAGCTCCAGAAGAAATGACCTCCACCCCTGTACCCATAACAACAAAAGGCTGGTATGAAAAAATCCCTCATCCACACGCATAATAAAATGGCTGCTTATGGGCTTTCTCTCTCCCTACCAGAACTTTCTCCCTACCAGATCTTCCTCTCTCCCTACCGGCACGTCATCCCTAGTCAACCTATCACCTACCTCCACTAATCTCAACCCCGCCCTCCTCTCCTCTTCGACCAGTATAAAAATCTTTCCCCCGGCAATACCTCTCTCTTTCCTTCCAACCTCCAATAAAGCTTTACACGTGGGTGTTTGTGTTCTGGCTCATTCCAGCTCACAATGTATACAGTACCTAGAAGAATGCTGGCTTATTAAAAAGAAACACATCCCCACAAATAAAACCCTGCTTTGTCAAGATGAATTCAATTCATGGCAAGCTCATGTCCTAGGATTTTCTTGGCTACAGTCTTATCGGAGTTAGATCACCTGGGCTTTCTTCCATAGCACTGTTGTTGGATGGGTTCAAATTGCCAACCTTCAGATTAGTAGACAAGTGCAAACCATTTTCATTTAAGGACCTGCCTAGGAAGTGTGGTGGCTATGTAGGATAACCATTGGACTCAGAACCACAAGGTCAACAGTTTGAGCCCACCAGCCACTCCAAAGGAGAAACATTAGGTTTTCTGTAAAGATTTACAGCCTTGAAAACTCTATACAGGGTCACTATGAGTCTGAACCGACTAAACAGCACTTAACAACAAAATAGAGACTTGCCTGGCTCATTGTTGTTGTTGTTAAGTGGCATCAAGTCAGTTCTGCTTCATAGTGAACCTGTATAGAGGGTTTCCAAGGAGTGGCTGGTGAGTTTGAACCACTGACCTTGTGGTTCAAACCAATCTTGTGGTCCAGTGCTTAGCAAACTATAAATGCCAGCTCCTGAGTTGAAATGTCTATCGGTTACAATTACTACCGGGTCATCTTGTGCATCTCTTATTACCTTCCTGAATCTCAGTCTCCTCTTCTGTAAAATGGACACAATTATGGCATCTATAGTTCTGTTTGGATTCCTGGTGTGGCACTGCAGGATAAGCACTAGCTTGAAAAAAACAAGGTTGGGAGTTCAAACCCACCAGCTGCTCCTTGGAAACCTGATAGAGGGCCACTATGAGTCAGACCAGCTTGATGGTACTTAAGAACAACAACAGCATACAAATATTTAAACCAGCTTTGTAGGCATTCTTTATTATTATTAATTGTACGAGTCTCTACATGTTGATAGTGGGGATTGCAAGGTGTGAAAATCGCCTATATATGCATATCAAGTTTCTGTTCTTATAGTCTACAATTCTCCCTCCCTCCCTGAGACATTAACCAGGTAAGGAGCAGGTCCAGAGGCAAACCAGGTGAGAAGCTGCTTGGCCTAACCAGCAAGGCAAACATGTGCCCATGTTGTCTGTGTCCCAGTGTACGTGCAGATCAGTGGACATGATGTCTCCACGTGTGTATGTGTGCATGATGGTGTCTGTTTGCTCATGTATGTACATAGGCTCTGTCCCAGCCTTATGCTCACATGTCTGTCTGCACATGTGTCTGTGTGTCTTTTGGTGCAGCTGGGTAGGGGGCAGGGAGATTGGGGGAACTTCAATGAGGAGCCGCATCTGCCAATCACCCCCTCCCACCTGAGGTGGAACAAGGCAGGCCAGGGCACCAACGGAATCAAGCGTGGGCTCCTCTCTGCCTATCAAGAGCTATAAATAAAGTTGTCTCCCTGGCATGTTCCACACCACATGCGGCTCTTTAATAAAATTGGCTGAGATTTGTGGATAAGCCTGAAGCAAAGTCAATGCTTGGTGTCAATCCCACGCTAAGAGGGGCCTTCAGGGGTCAAGCTGCTTCCTGTATATGATTCCATATCAAAGATATGTCAGCCAGGCGCTAACCAGCTCCTGAAGTGAAGGGAGCCGCTGAACCCTGGTCAGATTCACTTGCGGTCCTCAGGCTGGGGTGCCAGGTGGTAGGGTGAGGAGGGGGTGAATGGGACACAGCCAAAGCCAGCTTCCCTATGGTACTCAGATACTCCTCAAGTTTGGGGACTGACATTATCTTCCTTGCGTAGCAGGGAGGAAGGAAGGCAGTACCTTCTCCCCAAGTGTCAGCTCCAGTTCACAACCTCCATCTTTTGGGTCTAGAAGAGGTGTGTGTTAAGGGCGTGCAACCAGTGTCTTTCTGAGTCTCTGTTATTCCCCAGAGGCTTCAGGGAGCATCTATCCAAAATCAAGACAATTGTCACGCACACAGAGTCTTCAAGGGCATGGAGGGGTCACCTGGCTTCCCCAAGCTCCCAGTGGGTGCCTGGAGTAACCAAGGTGTATGGAGTACCTTACCTGGGGGATTCTGCCCAGCTCCCGGCCACTCTGGGAAGATGAGCATCTAATAGGCATGCTGGCCACACTCAGTGAGGCAGAAAGAGGGGAAATCAAAAGAAGTTTGGTTTAATTAAGTATCAGGGAAGATTTATGCAACTTCCTCTCCCTGTCATAAATATTAATGAGGGCAGCCAGCAGCCAGCTCCTGCTGCAGCCACTACCCAGCTGAGAGAATTGAGGAGGCCAGAGCTGGGGGTGGGAATGGCAGCAGCTCCCCCATCACCCACACCCACACTGGGCTTAGCAGTGCCTACCTGGGGCAGGCAAGGGGTTGCGAGCCAGCTGCCAAGCACTTGGCTACCCTGGCAAGAGGTCCAGGAAAGGGTGCTAGGCCCTTCTCACTCCCTGGTCAGACTGGGCCATAGGGGAGAAGTCCCCTCATCCAGCCTTGCCCTTTACACATTTGTGGCTGAGCCATTTCTGACCTAAGGGGAGACATGAGTGTAACATTGAATACCAAACGTGGGGGCAATGGGACCGAGGGCACCGCTGCTGGAACTGGGCTAGGGGATCTGGGAGCAGAGAAGGCAGATGGGAATAAGGCAGGGTGAATAGGTGAGGTGATGCATGTGAGACATTGCATTAGGGGAGACTGGTAAGGGAAGGAAGGAATGTAGGACCAGCAACGATCCTATAGAGAGCAACCTAGTTCAGTCCAGCAGGGGGACTCTGGGGACAGCATAGATGACACAAGTGTCCCCATTGAGGTAAGTTGGCTGGAGTACGTACCCTCTACTCCAGTACCCTCAGCCCCTGGTTAAGGTGCTTCAAGATCTGTGTGCACAGAGAGAGAGGCAAGGGCTGACTGTCAGGAGGGGACACTAGGAATAGTAAAAGGATCAGATGAGATGTGGGGTCCTGGTGTGTGCCCAGTGAGAGGATCACGGTGACATGGAGTGACTGAGAAGGAGACTGTAGCTCCCTTTTACTCATTTGACAAATATGCATGAAGCACCTACTTCATGGCAGACATTGATTCTCCCGAGCCGAGCCCCGTTTAGGGCCGTGCCCTGTGCACAGCACTCTGAACATGGCCTTCCTAAACCCCTTAGCTGACTAGCTATTGTTATCACTATTTACAGGAGCTGGAGACTCGTGGTGGTGGTGGTGGGGGGGGGTTGACACTCATTCATAGCTGGACTTCTTGGGCTTGGAATGGGAGTGCCACCCTCAGCTGAGGACTCAGTGTGATGAGCTGTGTGTTTGTGTGTGTCTCTTTGGCTGGGCTGGCAAGAGTGGGGAAGACATGACTTTCAGACTCCCTCACCTGACTGCAGGGGCACAGGGTGGAAGATGTAGTTCAAGACACAACCAACTTGTTGACCCTGCCCCGTCTTATACCCTGTAACAGTCCGGTATCTCTCCTTCTATCATCCCTAAGGTCAGTCAAGCTCAGCTTCTGGCATAGCTGGCTGTTACCTGGGTGTTGGTGGCAGTTGGAGGCTAGTCTGGGTTTTACCTCTGTATGTCATGATTCCAAGAGAACAAGCAGACCAGTGCAAGGCCTCTTAAGATACAGGCTTAGAGCTGGCAGAATGTGGTTTCCACAGCGTCTTGCCCAAGACAAGTCATAAGGCCAGTCCAGATTCAAGGAGTGGGCAAATAGACCAACCTCCAAGCAAGAGGAACTGCTAAGTCACATTAAAAAGGGCATGGATACAGAGAGGGGTAAGGAGTTTTCTGCACAGCCTCTAAACCTCCTACCCAGACCTGAGGGTGACCAAGTCCCCAACATTTGGCCCCATGGCCTTTCTTTCATCACAGTACTCAAAGTTCACATGGCTCAGTTCCTAGCTTCACCACCACTGATTCTCCATTATTGCCTGGCATAGTTCAAGTTTTATGTCAACTTGACTGGGCCAGGATTCTCAGTGGTTTGATAGCTGAGCTGAGATTTAATATAATGTAATCACTTACATGATGGGGTCTGTTATGAACAGCCAGTCAACTGAAAAGACGTTTCCTTGGGAGTGTGGCTTGCTTCCTATATATTGGACACTTAGGCAAAGCTTGCTGCTCTCTGCTGGATCTGAATATTGATTCTGGTTTATCCTATGACCTCTGATTCTTTGGACTTGAGCCAGTGGTTGGCTCTATTACCTGCCAATCTTAAAAGTCATCAGCATCTGCCTTCTTACCTGCTGGATCTGCCTGTCTGCCTGCCTGCCACCTAACATGCTTATCTCCTTCATCAGCCCTGCAACTACGTGAGTCAGAAGCCAGAAAAGGAAGTACATCTGATCCATGGACTTAAGACTTGTTCACCTCTCCAACTGTGTGAGCTATTTCCTTGACATAAACTTTTCTTTATACATGCATATACAAGCTTCACTGGTTTTGTTTCTCTAGGGAACTCACTAATACATTGCCTTGTCTCAGTGGACTTTTCAGAGCTGGCCCACATGGCTCTGACCCAGGACCAGTTAAATAATTTGCAAGTTTAGACAGGATGGGGAAGTCTATTTTTCCTTGCTACAGACAGGCTTACAGACAACTCACAGAGATTGGACTCCTCCAAGGGATAGCAAACATGCTTGACATCTGGACCAGGGGTGGGTAAGAGGCCCCTGTTGGGACCTTGCTAAAGGTGCTATAGTACTGCCAGCCAAAATGTTTACAGTCACCACTTTGCTCCACCCTGAGACATTGAGGGTGTGCACCTGACCCTAACCCTTCCTGAAACTTTAGGGAACAGGGAGCAGTTAAGAATTCTTTATCAAGGAGCAAGGAGGCAAGATTGTGCATGAGCTGAGACTCCAAGACCCAGCATTTCCTCCCTTGTCCGAGCAATTTTCATTTACAAAACACAAATCCAAAGATAGAATTAGTAAGAATTTCAGAATGTGTTCTTAGTCATAGATTAAAGAAGCAGCTTTTGGAATATTCTTGTAGTGTGCTAAGGGAACCATAGATTAGTATGTTTTCTTTTTTCTCATATACCCATTATACTCAAGAATTGAGGGGGTGGGGGAGTTGCAATTTATTTGATATGTAATGAAATAAATTTTTAAATATTACTTTATATGATGCATGTGGGGAGGTGGAAGGAAGTGGCTATAAATAGAGAGATAAAATAGAATGCAAATTTGTGTCACCTTTGGAACAAATGATAATTATTCTCTTGAAATAGGCCACTTTAGGCTGTACCCCAGATCTTTGGAGGGTACCTTCTATTCTCTTCTGTTTGAGAGCCACTTTGGTGTTGTTGTTGTTATGTGTCGTGGAGTCGGTTCCAACTCATAGTAACCCTGTACAAGGTTTTCGAGGCTGTAAATCTTTACAGGAGCAGAAAGCCTCATCTTTCTCCCGTGGAACAACTGGTAGCTTCGAACTACTGACCCTGAAGTTCGCAGCCTGATTCATAACCACTACGCTATCAGTTCTTATTGGTCTGGTGTTTGATTAGATTTAAGCAGGTTTTGGTTCAAGTTCCAGCTGAGCCACTTGCTAGAAGAGATACTCATCTCTCTGAATCTCACTTTTCTTATCTGTGGAATGAAGTTTTTTATTTCAGTTTCAGTTCAAATCATACGATTAAAAGTAGCTTTAGAAGTGGGCTGTGCCTATTACAGTGCCTGACACACTTAGTAAGTTGTTGTAGATTTTCATTTCTATTATTATGAGTAAAGTGTTTTCATTTGTTTAAGAGTCATTTGAATTTGATTTTTAAGAAAATTCCCTCTTCAAATCCTTTGCCCTTAACTCTTTCAGTAGGTCGTTGTTTTATTTTAAAACCTAGTTGTAGGCATTCTTCATACTAAAGAAAATAAGTTACTTATTGATTATTTATGTTGAAAATACTTTTGTTTAGTATGCTGTCTTTTCAATATTATTTTTTGGAAATTGAAATTTTTTTCTACATCTGAATTTATTAATCCTTTAAAAAATGATTTTTATTGTGATTTCATGAAGGTTTACAGAGCAAATCAGTTTCCCTTTCAACAATTCATATACATTTTGATTCGTGACATTGATTGCAATCCCAACATACAAGTCTTTCCACTTCCTCCCTGTATTTCCCATTTCTTTTCATCCTTGTTTCCTATCCCTTCCTGCCTTGTTTCCTATCCCTTCCTAACCAGAATCCCTTCCTGCCTTGTTTCCTATCCCTTCCTAACCAGAATTTTATCTCTGGTTAAATGCTGACCTTTGGATCTCCTATGGTCTGCTGTTTTGGGGAGGTATACTTCCTAGGCTTTATTATTCACCTTATAGGCTTGTCCGTGTTTGGGGCTGAAAGTTGAGCCACAGGATGAATTTGCATCCAGACTTGAGGGGTGTCTAAGGGCCATAGGGCCTTAGGGGTTCTTCCAGTCTTTCTCAGACCACATTTTTCTTCCACTGGATCTAGGACCTCCGTTGTGATCCCATTCAGAGCTGTTGCAGTGGTAGCTGCACACGATCTAATTCTGGTCTCAGAGTTGTGAAGTTTGAGGATTACAGGGTCCATTAGTTCTTTGGACTAGTTGATTTTTGTGTCTCTTTAATTTTCTTCACTCTTCTTTGCTCCAGATGAGGACCAATAGTTGCACCTTAGAAGGTCACTCACAAACTTTTAAGACTCCACTACTCACCAAAGTAGGATGTAAAACATTGTCTTTTATAAACTATGTTACACCATTTGCTTCTGATGTTCTCTGAGACTGTGGACCGGAGCCCCCAATCTCAGCAACTCATTCCTTCAAGGTGTTTGGTTATGGTTAAGAGGTTTTCATACATTTGCCCCCTGTGTATTCTACTATATTCATGGGTATATTTACAGTGCTCGTAAATACATATGTAGAGTTATCCTCTATCAAATCTATATGTATATTTGTGGGTATAGTTCCATTCACCTTCCCAATCTTGTTCAGCTTGTGTATTTGTCCATGTCCACATTCTAGAATATTGCTGTCATTGCTATTGTGCATGCAGTAGTATGGACCTTTGTTGCCTTTAACTTTTATGTTCCTCCCAATGTCTTCCTTTGTCATAATCATTCATTTGCTGATCTCCCCTTATCATATTATTGCATTTCCCTTCACCCAAGTTATTATGTGTCTACCCTCTCATATGAGTCCTGGTATGGTGCTATTGGATAAGCGCTGGACTGCTAACACAAGATCAAGATCAGCAGTTCAAACCCACCAACCTCTCCTCGGAAACCCTATACATAGTCACTATAAGTTGGAATCAACTCAATAGCACTTTACCACAACCCTCTTTTTAGTAATATTCCCTCCCTACCCTTCCCATCCTTGATAACCATCAAAGAATTATTCTTTGTGTATATAAACATTTCCTTGACTTTTTACAGTAGTTGTTTCATACAATATTTGTCCTTTTGTGATTGACTATTAGTATTTGGAGTCTTGCTGTGGCATTGTAGGATAAGCACAGGACCACAAGTCAGTTTCAACCACAAGGTTGGTGGTTCAAACTCACCAGCCACTCCTTGGAAACCCTATAGAGGATCACTATGAGTCAGAACCAACTCGACAGCACTTAACAACAACAACAATTTTATTCAGCATAATGTCTTCTAAGTTCATCCATGTTATGAAGTGTTTTGCAGATTCATCATTTTTCTATAATGTTGTATAGTATTCCATTGTATGTATGTATCATAGCTTGTTTACCCATTCATCCCTAGATGAGCACTTAAGTTATATGCATCTTTTTGTTGCTGTGAATAACGTTGCTATGAACATGGGTGTGCATATATCTGTTCGTGTTATGGCTCTTATTTCTGTAGGATATATACCTAGCAGTGTGGTAATTAGATCGTATAGTATTTTACCATGCTGTTTTCCAAGGGACTGCACCATTTTTAAATCCCACCAACAGTGTATGAAGGTTCCAGTCTTTCCACAGCTTCACCAGCATTTGTTGTTCATTGTGTTTAGTTTTGTTTTTAGTTTTGCTACTAATACTGGGGTACTGGGATGAGGTAATAGCTCATTGTTGTTTTGATTTGTATCTCTCTAGTGACTAATGATCATAAGCTTTTCTTCATGTGCCTTTTGGCTGCCTGAACATCTCCTTTGGTGAAGTGTCTGTTCATGTACTCTGCACATATTTAAATGAGATTGTTTGTGCTTCTTTTTTTTAGGCACATTTAATATCATGGGCCCAATACCAAAAAGGCCCCATGTTTGTGTTTTTGTTGTTGAAATTTTTATAAATTTTAGAGATTAGTCCCTTGTCAGATATGTCCTTGCAAAAAAAAAAAAAAAAAGTCCCAATCTGTAGGTTCTCTTTTTACACTTTTGGTGAAGTCTTTTTTGTTTTATTCACATTTTTTTCTGCCTTCATTGTTTCTCGTGATTCCTCCCGTTAAAACAAAACAAAACAAAAAAACCCCAAACTTTTTATTGTGAATTAAGGGAAGGCTTATAGAGATGATCCTTGGTTTTGATTCAACAAATCATATACTTTGTTTCATCTCAATGACTGCAATCCCCCCATGTAACAACAGTTTTCTCATTTCCTCTATTGGTTGTTATTTCCACTTCACCCTCCTTCCTATACCTTCTTAACTTTGTCTTTGGGTAAATGTTGCCCAAATGGTTGATCATTTCATGGTGCATATATCTTATTAGGGACTCCTAGTGTGGTGCTGTAGAATCAGCACTGCATTGCAAACCACAATGTCAGCAGTTCAAACCCACCAGCTACTCCTCAGAAACCCTATACAAGGCTGCTATGAGTAGGGACTGACTTGATGGTACTTAACAACAAACATATCTTATTAGTGATGTCGTCCCCCTATATGTCTACATATTGCTTAGCTGAAAATTGGGCCTTGAGGATGAATCCCGTTCCAGACTTGAAGGGTGGTCAAGGGTCATAGTCTTGGGTTTCTCAAATCTCTTTCTGACCAGGAAGTCCAATCTTTTTTTCATAATTTTGAGTTTCTTTCCACACTTTCTTCTACTCTCTAGAGGATCTTCTAATATGATCCCTTCTGGAGCACCATCTAGTTCTTCTAGTCTCAAAGTCATGATAACTGATGTTTACATGTTCCATTGGTTCATTGGACTAATTGATTCCAAACATCTTCAATATTCATGATTCTTCTTTCTCCCATACCTTAGATGGCTGCTCATGAGCTTTTAAGATCGCAGACACTAATCACCAACATAGGATGTAGAACACTGTCTTTGTGGATTATGTTATGCCAGTTGACCATGATGTCCCCTGAGACTATGGGCCTGAACCCCCAGGACCAGCAACTCATTGTCTAAGAAGTTCCCATCATTTTGCCTGTTTCATGCCCCACCACAAACATAGGTGTGTTTGCAGCAAAGGTAAATAGCCATGTACAAATATCCTCTGTCAATCCCTTATATATTAATGGGTATACTCACCTCTCCATCTAATACCCATTCAGTCTGTGTATCTATCCATGTGTCTACCAGCAGAACTTATTTTTCTAGAGCTGTCTACATAACAGTATTTATCTCTATCCCCTTTAATCTTGCATTTCTCCCTGTGTCTCCACCTGTCTCCATCATTTTCCTGTCAATCTCCATCTTCTTGTATATTGCCCTCCCTGTTGATGAAGTCTTTTAATGCACATGAATGTTTAATTTTAAGGAGGTTCCAGTCTACTAGTAGAGTTGACCATGATGACACGAATGGATTAAAGCTTCCAGGACCTTCATTTTCTAATGAGGCACAATCAAAATGAAGAGAAGCCACTGTAAACATCCATTGATAATTGGAACATGAAATGTGTAAAATATGAATCTATGAAAATTGGAAGTTGTCAAATCTGAAATGGAATGCATAGACATCCTAAACATTAGTGATCTGAAATGGACAGGTACTGGACATTTTGAATCTGACAATCATAAGGTTTGCTATTCTGGGAGGACAAATTGAAGAAGAATGACGTCACATTCATCATCAAAAAGAACATTTCAAGATCTGTCTTGAAGTATAATGCTGCCTGTGATAGGATAAAATCCATATGACTACAAGGAAGACCAATTAATATCACCATCATTCAACTTCAAGCAACAACCACTAAAGCCAGTGATGATGTAACTGAAGAATCCTACCAACTTTTTCAGTTTGAAATTGATCAAACATGCAATCAAGATGTTTTTTCTTTACCTGGTTTTGCTATCAGAGTTATGCTTGCTTCATAGAAGAGCTCAGAAGTAGTCCATCCCTTTCTGTGTTCTGGAATAATTTGAGTAAAATTGGTGTCAGTTCTTCTCTAAATGTTTGGTTGAATTTACAAGTGAAGCTGCTCTATTCAAGATTTTTTTGCATTGGGAGACTTTTTGAAGACCTGTTTAATTTCTTTTTTGGTGATGTGTCTATGCAAATTTTCTACCTCAGGTTGTGTTAGTTTGGGTAGGTAGTGTACTTCTAGAGACTTGTCTATTTCTTTGAGGTTTTCAAATGTACTGGAGTACAGTTTCTCATTATATTGTTGTTATCACTTTTGTTTCAGTTATAATGCTACCCATTTCATTTCTTATTCGTTTTTTTGCACCTTCTCCTTGTTTTCCTTTTTAGACTTGCTAATGGTTTGTTGATTTTATTAATCATTTCAAAGAACCAACTTCTAGTCTTGCTGATTCTTTCTATTGTTTTTCTGTTTGAATCTTTTTTATTTCTTCTCTTCTGGTGATTGTAGGTTTTGTTTTTTGTTTTTTGTTTTTAACATGTGCATGTATTGCTATAAATTGTCCTCTGAGCACTGTGTTTTCTGTGTAACAAATATTTTGGTAAGTTGTGTTTTTATTCTTGCTTGATTCAAGGAATTTTGTATTTCATTTTTTAATTTATTTGACTACCCAGGAGTTTTTTCTCAGGGTGTTATACAGTTTCATGTATTTGATTTTTTTTCCCTCTGATTTTCCTGTTGTTGTTATCTAATTTTATAGCATTGTGATCTGAGATGATGCTTTGCAATATTTTAATGTTTTTAAAGTTATTAAGGCTTGTTTGTGGCCTAATATTCTGGAGAATATTCCATGTGCACTGGAAAATAATGTGTATTCTATTGTTGGGTGGAGTGATCTGTAATCATCAATGAGATCAAGTTGGTTGATTGTGTGGTTAAGATCATCTGTGTCTTTGTTGATAGCCGTTCTGTCCTTTATTGAAAGTGATTTATTGAATTCTCCCTTTATTACTGCGGAGTTGTCTGTCTTTTCAATTCTGTTAAACAGTGGCTTATGTAATTTAAGGCACTTTCATTGTGTGTGTAGGTATTTATTATGGTTATGTCATTTTGGATAGATCATTTAATATTGCCATTTCTGCTCTTTTTTGGTTTTCATTTACTTTATGTTTTTCTAGCTTTTGGTTTTTGGCTCATTTTTATCTATGCATCTATGGTATGTCTTGTAAATAGCATATTGATAGGTCAGGTTTTCTTATCCCGTCTTCTACTCTCTGACTCTTCACTGGTGCATTTAATTCATTTACTTTCAGTGTAATTATCAATGGCATGAGTTTGCCACTATCATTTTGCTGTGGGTGTTTGTGTGTGTGTTTGAGGTTGATGATTCCTTTGTTCCATAATTTTTCTGTGCTGAGTTCATTTTGTTTATGGATTTTCTTATCATTTCCTTCATTGGTGGTGTTTTAGTGTTTACTGAACCTTTATGATGTTTTTCTCTTTTACTGAGACAGTTTATTAATTTTCTTTGAGGTTACCTTGTAGCCTCAATTTATTTTTATCTTTCTAAGTTACAACAGTAAATTCTATCCTGATATCATCTTGACTTTCTCTCCATTTGGAAATTTTGTAACTACACTTTAATTCCCCCTCTTTTTGCATTTTAGTTGTCATTGTTTATAAATGTAATTCCCTAGGTTCCTATTTTCAGTCTTTTATTTGTATAAAAAGGATTTCTTTTTGACACTTTTTTATCTTGATTGATTTCTGGGTAATGTTGTGTGTCTTCTTCATGTGTTGTTGTCTTCCTTTATTGGTTCCCTGTCCAAGGGACTCTTTTTAGCATTTTTTGTGATCTAGTTTTTGCCAATTCCCTCCATTTCTGTTTATCTAGAAACATTCTAATTTCACTATCGTATTTGAGGAACAATTTTTCTGGATAGATAATTCTTGGTTGGCAATTTTTTTCAGTCCAAGTTTTATGTATGCCATCCCATCACCTTTTTGCCAACATGATTTCTGCTGAGAAATCAGAGTTTAGTCTTATTAGCTTTCTCCTTTGTGGGTAACTTTTCATTTGTCCTATGCTATTTTCAGGATTATTTCTTTGTCTCTGGCTTTGAAAAATTGGATTATGGTGTGTCTTGGAGACTTTCTTTTGGGATCTCTCCTATATGGGGTTTATTGAGCTTTTTTAATGCATATCTTTGTATCATTCATGACATTTGGGATACTTTCTTCCAACGAATCTTCAAATATTTTTCTTTTTTTGTCTTTTCTTGTTCTGGAATTGTGATCACACATACACTATTACTCTTGATGATGTTCTGCATAATTCTTAGGCTTTATTTTTTTCTTCTTTTTTTCTCATTGTTCCTCTGACAGATGAATATTAAGAGATTTGGTTTCAATGTTGCTTATTCTTTCATCCATTGATTCAATTCTACTCCTTTATTCTTCCAATACATTGCTGTTGTTGTTGTTAAGTACTGTCGAGTCAGTTCCAACTCATAGTGACCCTGTATTGGGTTTCTGAGGAGCAGATGATGTGAGTGAACTGCTGACCTTGTTGTTTGAAGTCCAGCACCACACCAGAAGTCCTCCAGTACCTTATCTACTTCTAAAACCTTAATGTTACTTTTCTGGGTTTGCTGCTTTAGTATGATTTCTAATTTTCCATTAATTTTATTTGTTCTTGTGTTGTTTTCCTGGTCTTCTACAGTTTTAGCTGTGGTTTCCTTGATTTTGTCTTTGATTCCTTGATCTTTTTCTTAATGTGTTGTAGTGACCTAAGTATAATTCTTCTGAATTCCTTATCTGTTAATTCCAATAGCATTTCTTCCTCTAGAACATAGTTTGGTCCTGTATTTTGATCACTTGTTTGAACCATCTTGTCCTATGTGTGTGATTTGAAGTTGGCTGTGGTCTCCAAGACATTGTCATATTATTTGCATGGATTTGTTGATTTCATGTTGATTTACTTCACTCCATTTTTTTGTTTTGCTTTAATATATCTGGGCAAAAAGGTGGATGTACTACTCTGGTCACTCAGTATTGGGGTGTCCACCACCTGTCTGTGGGTGAACTTGGTAGTGGGTGGCAGCGTGGGCATGAATCTATAATCCCCAGTTGTGGAGAGCACCTGAGGGATGCTTGGCTGGGTGTTGGTCATCGGTCCAGTGCTGCTGTAGCAGGTGGTGGCAGGTATGGTTGGACAGGATGCTGACTCCAGCCTGATGGAGAAAAACAGGGTTGTAGAGGGAAAGGAAGAAAAGAAATGGGTGTGGAAGAGAGAAGAACTAAGAAGAGAGAAAGAGAAAAAAAATAAGGTGGTCCCGAATTGAAGCCAGTGCTAGCTGCCAAACACAGCTATATCTGCAAAGCACTGTGTGCACCTTAGGAGTGCACACCATGGACTGCAGAGGTGGCAGGGGATTGAGTATCTGCTCCACAGGATCAACAAAACAGACTGAGCACAATCATTTTGAACTTGTACAAACAGCACCAGGTCCAAGTGACTGATGGTGCAGATGCATACCATTGGCTGGCAACAAAATAGGTGTACTTCTCTCTTGTTCCCCATAACCCCCTGGTGACCAAAAGTGTGGCCAATCCCCCAGCCTCCCACTCTAGCACAGCTCCTGTTCTGCCAGAAGTCAGAGCTGCACCAGTATGTGCCACACACTGTGAGTTGGGCTCTGCGTGCACCACCCTGATCCCTAAAAGCAGGTGAGCTCAGCCTCTTCAGATCTGTAGAACATGCCGAGCCAGTCCCCGGACAGTCTTAGACTGCAGGAACTCTCACACTAGCTTCCCTGATCCCAGCTGCCCTCTGGGCCTGAAAGAGTTCGTTCTAGCAAAAAAAGATCCTGACTTCAGCCACTGATAGTGCCTACACAAACTAATTCCAAAGTGGGTGCACTGAACATAGACAACAACTATACCTACAAAGTCCTGGTATGGCGCTGTGGATTAATACACTGCACTACAAAGTCGGTTTGAACTGAAAGGTCAGCAGGCCAGGCTTACCAGCTACTCTTCGGAAACCTTGTACAGGGTTGCTGTGAGTCAGAACTACCTCAACGGCACTTAACAACAACAACATACCTACAGAGACTCCATCTAGAGCCTGGCCCATCACCCTTTCATCCCTCCTCCTCCCACATAGTGAGCTCTTTAGCTGGAAGGATCCCCACACAGTTTCTCCTCTCTGGGTCTAGTCCCTACCATAGTTCTTTTTCCTTTTATTGTTGCTGGTTTTCACCTTTTCCTTCACTTTCCCTTCCCTTGTTTTTATCCTTTTTATTTCTGTTTTTCTTCTTGAAGACAAATCTCTCAATAGTAGTCTGCAAGAAGGACAATAAGAAAAAAAGAAGGAAAAAAAAAAACAAAACAAGAAAGATTAAGACTTATGTAGAACACCATCAAGAGGAATACCAGATAATAGGAATTCCAGAACAGGAGGAGATACAGAATTAAAAAAAAAAAAAAGCACAGCGAAAACTGTCAAAGAATTGTTGGAAGAAAACTTCCAACATCTTGAAAAATGAGAAGATAAGCATTCAAGAAGTTGAACAGGATAGACCTCAAAAGAAACTCACCAAGACATATCATAATCAATCTTCCTAAAACCAAGGAAAATATCCTGAAGCAGCTCAGGAAACATGAAAAGTTACCTACAAAGGAGAACCAGTAAGACTAAATTCTTATTTCACAGTAGAAATCATGTGGGCAGAAGGCAATGGGATGATATATATAAAACTCTGAAAGAAAAAAAAACTTCAACCAAGATTCATATGCTCAGCAAAATTGTCCCTCAATAATGATGACAAATTACAATGAACATTTCCAGATAAACATTAATGAAAGGAATTTGTAATAACCAGATCAAATTTATAAAAATACTAAAGAGGGCTCTATGGACAGTGAATCAACAAAAGCAGACAACAACCTGAGATTAACAAATGTAACAACAGCACCCTGAAGTCAATCCAGATATAGAAGTATCCAAAGTAAAACAAACCTACATGACTGGAAATAGGGACACAAAGGTATTACTTTAAATTGAAGACAACTACAAAGCAAAAAGAGGGAACAGTATAGTTACAGAACTCCCAAATGACAAGGAAATCAAGTAGATACCAGTATAAACTGTTTTAAACTGAGGAATAAATTAATAAATTAAAGGGTAACCTCAGAGAAAATTAATAAATCTCATCAAAATAAAAAAGAGGAAACTCATAAATATTTACTTAACACTAAAACAATAGCAATGAAGAAAATGACAAGAAAACTCACAAGCAAAATGAATTCAGCAGAACAAAGAAATTAGAAGCATCACCAAATAACAAACATAGCAAGTAAACAGCAATCAATTTATACCTGTCGATAATTATACTGAATACAAGTGGATTAAATGCACCAGTCAAGAGATAGAAAGTAACAGAATGGATTAGAAGACATGCTGTTTACAAGAGACACACCTTGCACGCAAAGACAAAAATAGACTAAAACTCAAAGGATGGAAAAGAATATCACGCTAATGGCAAGCAAAATGAGTAGGAACGGCAATATTAATTTCTGATAGAATAGACTGTAAAGCAAAAACCAGTATAAGAGACAAAGAAGAACATTGTTGTTGTGTGGTTCCAGCTGACCTTGTAGTCCAGTGCTTATCTAGCATCACACCAGGACTCCAAGAAGGACATTATTAATAATTAATGTTTCAACTGAACAAGAGGACATAGCCATAATAAATATCTATGCTCTTAATGAAAGAGTCTCAAAATACATAAATCAAACTCAAACATAATTTTAAAAAGAAATAGACAACATTTCAGTAATAGTAGGAGATTTTAATATACCACTTTCAATGAAGGACAGACATCAAGAAACTCAACAAAGACACAGAAGAACTAAACAGCACAATCAGTTGACTTGACCTCATAGACTTATACAGAACGTCTAAACCCAACAACAGCACAATATACATTTTTTTCCAATGCATATGAAACGTACTTCAGAATAGACCAGATAGTAGGTCACAAGGCAAGCGTCAATAAACTTTAAAACACTGAAATACTACTTTTGCAAATCACAACACTATAAAATTGGAAATCAACAGGAAGAAGGTCAAAGAAAAAAAAATCAAATACATGGAAAGTGAATAACATCCTGCTTTAAAACTACTGGGTAATAGAAGAAATTTTTAAAAATGAAATTTAAAAATTCCTTGAATCAAACGAGAATACCTCATACCAACCTTTGGGATACAATCAAGGCAGGGCTCAGAAGACACATTATTAGCAATAAATATACACATCCATAAAGAATAAAGAACTAAAATTAACATCTTAATCCAACATTTCCAACAAGTAGAGAAAGAGCAGCAAAGTAAGCCTACAGTCATCAGAAGAAAATAAATAATAAAGAGTAAAGCAGAAATAATGAAGCAGAAAACAGAAAAACAATAGAAAGAATCAACAATACAAGACATTGGTTCTTTGAAAAGATTAATAAAATTGACAAACCACTGGTGAATCTAACAGAGGGAAAGAAGAAGATGCAAATAACATGAATAAGAAATTAAATGGATGATGTCACAATAGAACCAATGAAAATAAAAAAGGATAATAAGGGAATACTATGATAAATTATATGCCAGCACACTTTTTAATCTATAAGAAATGGACAAATTTCTAGAAACATGTTAACCACCTAAACTGACACAGATGAAGTAGAAAACTTGAATAGAACTATAACAAAAGTGGAAATTAATCAAGTCATTAAAAACTACTCTCAAAAACCTAGGCCCAGATAGCTTTACTGGGAATTCTACCAAACATTCAGAGAAAAACTGACACTAATTCCACTCAGATTATTCCAGAACAGATAAAAGGATGGAATATCCCCAGATTTATTTATGAAGTGAGCATAACTCTGATACCAAAACCAAGCAACAAAAAAATCACTAAAAAATAAAATGATAGTCCAATATCCCTCATAGACACAGATGCAGAAATGCTCAACAAAATCCTAGCTAATAGAATTAAAATATATCAAAGATCTGCTGAATAGACATAAGAACACCCACACTTGCAGATGATACCCATTTGACCTGGCTTCAATGACTGGATAAACAGAGTTCAACCCTAAGAAGAAAGAAGAGAGAGAGAGAAAAAAAAAGTGTCATCTGATACAATTCAATAAACATGACCTACACCTATGAATGCAGTAGCTCAAAAAAGGAAACAAACCCCTGCTGCAAGAACTATTCCCACCCCCTCCACACAAAGGGTAGACAGGGATGGGCAATTTGGACATTGGCTACCCAAAATGGGGGGAGGGATACAAAGGCAAGAAGTGACTGGCTTACAAGGTTTCAAGAGGGAACCTAGATCCAAAGGGTGTGGAGGAAAGTAGAGTCTCCAGTGA
>NW_006408532.1:4397202-4401107 GCF_000296735.1 Chrysochloris asiatica | reverse complement strand
ATGATGGAATGAATGTAAAGCTGATGTTTTCCCATGTAGACTATCACACAATTCACAATAAAACATTTAATAAATAAATAATAAAGTATATCAGAGGAAAAAAACAACAACAATATATCAAAAATCATCATCATAATAATACATCATGACCAAGTGGGATTCATATCAGGTATGTAAGGATGGTTCAATATTAGAAAAACAATCAACATAATCCACCACATGAATAAAACAAAAGAAAGGAATCACATGATCATATCTATTGGTACAGAAAAGGCATTTGACAAAATACAACACAATTCCTGATAAGAATACTCAACAAAATAGGAATAGAGGATAATTCCTCAACATAATTAAGCACATATGTACAAAACAAGGACTTCTAGTGTGGCACCATAGAATAAGTGCAAGATTGCCAGGTCAGTTTGAAACTCAAGGTTGGCAGTTCAAACTCACCAACCACTCTTTGGAAACCCTATACTGGGCTGCTATGAGTCAGAACCAACTTGGCGGCACTTAGCAACAACAACAATACAAAATAATGGCCAACACTACTCTAAGTGGACAGAAACTGAAAGTATTCCCCTTGATAATGGGAACCAACCAGGGATGCCCTTTATTACCACTCCCATTCAATACTGTGCTGGAAGTCCAGCCAGATATATAAGTCAAGAAAGGGAAATTAAAGGAATCTTTGTATAAAGATCATCAGTGAAGGCATTCAGGTGGCCAACAAACACATGCAGAAATATTTCCAGTCATTAGCCAGTAGAGAGAAGCAAATCAAAACAACAAGATATCATCTTACCCAAGCATTAATAGGAAAATTTTAAAAAACAAAAACACAGAAAATAATAAATACTGTCAAAGGTATGAAGAGATTACTGGTGGGACTATAAAATGGTGCAACCATTGTAGAATATGGTATGGTTGTTGTTGTTAAGTGCCATAGAGTCAGTTTCAACCCATAGCGACCCCGTATAGGGTTTCCAAGGAGCAGCTGGTGAGCTTGAACCACTGACCTTGCAGTTCAAATGGCTTTGCAGTCTGGCATATTCACCCACAGCACCACATGGTTGCAAATATCATATGACCCAGCAATCCCTCTATTTGGAATATATCCTAGAAAAGCTAGGAACCATGGCACAAATGGTTATATGTACACCCATGTTCATCACAGCACTAGTCACGATGCCAGAAAGATGGAGACATCCTAAATGCCCATCAATGGAAGAGTGGATAACTCAAACTTTGTTACAGACATACAATAGAGTATTATGCAATGTTGAAGAATCACTATGAATCTGTGAAGCAGCTCATAACATTAATGAACCTGGAGGACATTATGCTGAGTGAAATTAGTCAAACACGAAAGAACAAATACTGTATGAGTCCACTATTTTAAAAACTCAAGAAAATGTTTTCACACTAAAAGAAACCTTTGATGGTACCAAGGGTGGGAGGGAAAGAGAGTTATTCTAGCCAGTGAATGGTCAACTATTAGAAATCAAAGTGCAGCATTTACCTAAGTACAAAATTCAGAAAGGTAGGGAAAGAAGGAAGAATGGAAACAAGAAACCCAGGGAGGAAATGGGGTGAAATGATGTTACATTGAATGGATTGCAATCAAGTGTGACAAAGTGTAGGATTTGTTCAATGGAAAACTGATGATCTGCTCTGTAAACCTTCACTCAATTCACAATAAAAAAAATTTGCTTTTTTGTTGTTGTTGTTTTTACGGAGTATAATGTTAACTAAGACACAGTGGATGAGCATAAGGATAGAAAATAGACAAATGGGACAAAATTAAAGTCTCAGAAATCAAACTGCTGCATATAAATGAATCTGTTATATAGAAGATATGGGATTACAAATGATGATTTGAAACAATTGGTTATCCACTTGAAAAAGTGACTATCTCACACCATAAGCAAATATAATACTCAGAAATTGATGAATTAAATGTTTTAATGTGTAAAGAGAATTCTTAAAATGTTTAGAAGACATTTTAGGAGAATAACTTTATGAATATAGGATAGAGCAAGTTTTCCTAAATAAGACCTCACCCCCTCAAAAGAATAAACTATAGATGAAATAACTGATAATTTTAATTACATTAGATTAAGAATTTTTGTTTCTCTAAAGAGAATAAAAATATGAGATACATACTATGGAAGATGTTTTGCCCCAATACAAAAGCAATAAACTAGTATTAATATTTAGAATACATAGAAAATATTACAATGTAGCAAGAAAAGGCAAGCAACTTTAATTAAAATATAGCAAAATATATTAAAAAGGAATTATTCAGAAATAAGGAAATATAAATGGCAAATAGGAACCTATGGGGTTACGTGTTAGAATGCTAATTGAATGTCTGCAGTTCGAACCCACCAGCCACTCCTCAAGAGATAGATGAGTCGGTCTTCTTCTGTAAAGATTTACAGCCTTGGAAACCCCAAGGGGCAGTTCTCCTCTGTTCAATTGGGTTGTTATGACTCTGAATTGATTCATTGGTAGTGAGTTTAAGTGGAAAATGTCTAATCTTACTAATAATGTTGTTATTAAGTGCCATCACATCAGTTCTGACTCATAACAACCCTGTATAGGGTTTCCAAGGAGCAGTAGTGGGTTGGACTCATCAACCTTGTGGTGAGCTGTCCAACACTTACCCTACAGCACCACACCAAGACTTCTTACTAATAATGATGTTGTTATCAAGTGTCATCGAGTCAATTCAGCGACCCTGGATTCGGTTTTCAAGGAGTAGCTAGTGGGTTTGAACTGCTGACTTTGTAGTTCTCAGTCCAGTGCTAATCCTACAGCACCACACCAGAAATCCTTACAAATAATAGAAAATGGTAAAACAATAATGAAAAACTATTTCAAATATCTATCAGCTTGATGAAAACGTAGAAGTCTAACACTACCAAGTTTCAATGGGAATGTGGAGAAATGAGAACTCTGATACATGGCTGGTGAGTGTAAAATAGTTATGATCACTTTGGAAAGCTATTTAGACTATCTGTTGTTAAATGCTATCGAGTCGATCCTGAACCATAGCGACCCTGCACAGGGTTTCCGAGGCTATAAGTCTTTATGGGAGCAGAAAGCCTCATCTTTCTCCCGTGGAACAGCTGGTAGTTTCAAACTACTGTCCTTATGGTTAACAGCCCAATTCGTAACCACTAGGCCACCAGAGCTCATTTAGACTATTTAGCAAAGCAGAAATGAGCTCTGGTGGTGCAATGATTAAGTACTCAGCTGCTAATCAAAAAGTATGCGATTTGAACTCACCAAGTTGTTCTGGAGAAGAAAGATGTGGAGTCTGCTTTTGTAAAGATTTACAGCATTGGAAAGCCTATGGGTCAGGTCTACCGTCCTATAGGGTCACTATGAATCAGAAGAGACTCCTCAGCAACAGATGTTTTGTTAGTAACGTTGAGCATGTTCTCATCCAATAGCTAAGGAGTTCTATACTTAGGCGCATGCCTTAGAGCATTGTTTTTCAAACTGAGTGTCATCATCCATTAAGAAATCATGAAATATGGTTTCATGGGACATCCCAGTTAATTGACCTAATAATGTGTTTAGTGCTTCTGTTCTACTTCCTAGTTCATTGCATAGTGCCTGGGGTTTTAAAAGCTTGCAAGTGACCATCCAAGGCACAACAACTGGTCTCTATTCAACTGAAACAACAGAGGTAGGAGAGTAAGGAACAGGAATAAGATATGGAATGGGTGTTTAATTGCCTCCATGAACATTTGCCTTCTTTACCATGAGACCAGAACTGGATGTTGCCCAGCTACCATTACTGGACATTTTTATTTTATAGAAGAATCTTGATCAAAAGGGGGGGATTCAGAAGAGAATTTCAAATTCTTGGGACCTCTAGACTTTCTGGGATC
>NW_006408532.1:4393972-4395980 GCF_000296735.1 Chrysochloris asiatica | reverse complement strand
CGGTACTGACTCGATGGCACCTAACAACAACAATGCATGTGAAAGTTGGACAATGAATAATGAAGACCATAGAAGAATCTATGCATTTAAATTATTGTGTTGGAGAAGAATATGAAAAGTACCATGAGGTACCAGAAGAACAAACAACTATGTATTGGAAGAAGTACAGACAGAATGTTCCTTGGATGCAAGGATGGCAAGACTTCATCTCTCATACTTTCAACATGTTATCAGGAGGGATCAATCCCTGGAGAAAGATATCATGCTCATTAAAGTGGAGACTCAGCGTAAAAGAGGAAGATCCCCAATGAGATGAAATGACACAGAGCCAGCAGCAATGGACTCAAACATAGAACAACTGCGAGAATGTAACAGGACCAGACAGTGTTTTGTTCCGTTGTGCATAGGGTCACTATGAGTTGGAACAGACTTGACAACAGCTAACAACAACAAAGTAAAATAGGTTTGTTTTGAGCATTATATTCGTTTGATAACTGTCAGTATGGTATCAAATTGACAACAGCAACTGGGAAGATTAGATAGGCATCTTGGTTGATGGGTTATGTGCCGTGGAGTCGGTTCCAACTCATAGCGAACCTGTACGGGGTTTCCGAGGCTGTAAATCTTTATGGCAGCAGAAAGCCTCATCTTTCTCCCACAGAACAGCTGGTAGTTTTGAACTGCTAACCTTGTGGTTTGCAACCCGATTTGTAACTACTGTGCTCCCAGAATCTTAGGGGTCTTGAATTTATGTTGATGAGGGAGGACCAACTCAGAAAGATGAGAACGACTGCAGAACTCAAAAGAATGTAATCAGTGTCCCTGAAGTGTCCATGTAGGGACCGTTGAATGGGTGTATGTTTTGTTTATATCTTTTCAACAACAACAACAACAAAATAAATAAAAGTAGGGGAAAAAAAGAAATCATGAAATAAATTTGGAGGGTTGAGACCAGTATTCAAAGAAACAGAATAGAATGGAAAATATTAGGTTGCATTATTTATAGTTAATATAAATATTATTTCATAAAACTTTTCCTTCAGTTGGACATATGTGTGCATATTACATTATTATGTAAAATGTGTTTGTGACCATGAACCAAAGTTTAAAATTTTTTGAAAGCCATCAATTAAAGAGAAATACTCAGAGTGTACAAGGAGACATGTGAAAGGATGCTTACTGCAACATTTTTGTTATTGCAATAAAAAAATAAAAAAAAAAGGAGGGGGAAACAATAAAAAAAAAAAATCAAACATGGCATTTCTATTGAAGGATGATACTTACATTAAGGTACCATTTATTTACAAATTTAAAACAGGTAAAACACTCATATATATTTATGGGTATATATACTTTTTGTGTAGTAAAAACTTAGAATCCTGGAGGAAAGAATACACTTGGGTCTACATGATGGTTATTTCTAGGAAGAAAGGATGATTGGACCATGGAAGGGTTTAAAGGAACATTCAACTGTGTTTTTTCTTTTTGCAAGATTTGAAGGAAAAACACACAAAGAAGAAACATCAAAGTAATTCATCCCACTCCTCTGCAAAATCAAGGCCAATATTTAAAGGTTGGTTTTATTGGTGAGTTCCTTTAGACTTGTGAGCAAAAAATAATCCCCATGATATAACAAATTGTTCCAGAACATTGAAAAAAGATGGAAAGTTACCTAGTGTGTTAGTAAGTTCTTGCTGCAACAATGCTACATAACAAAGTACCCCCAAACTCCATGACTTTTTAAAAAAAGAGTCACTGATTTTTGCTTACATATCGGAAGGTCATCTGAGAGATAGCTGATTTCAGTTTGGCTTGTTTGGGATTGGGTCCCAGCTACAGGTAGAATCTAGGCTGTCCACATATCTCTCATCTTTTGAACCAGTATGCACCTAGGGCATGTTCTTCTCATGGTGATGGCAGAATGACAGGAAGGCAAACATGACTGTACAAGCACATTTTAAACTCATGTTTTTAATACCTCTACTCATAGTGTGAGTTGTTGTTGTTG
>NW_006408532.1:4391711-4393567 GCF_000296735.1 Chrysochloris asiatica | reverse complement strand
TTAATGCCCTGGACTGCAAAGCCTGTTTGAACCACAAGGTTGGCAGTTCAAGCTCACCAGCCTCTCCTCTGAAACCCTATACAGGGTTGCTATGGGTCTGAACTGACTTGACAGCACAAGATGACTTTGAGTTATGGTGTTAGAGGAGAATACTGAAAGTGCCATGGGCTGCCCAAAGAACCAATAGATCTGTTTTGGAAGAAGTGCAGCCAGAGTGCTCCTTGGAGGTCAAGATGGCTAAACTTTGTCTCTCATACTTCAGACATATTGTCAGGAGGGACCAATCATTGGAGAAGCATATCATGTTTGGTAATATGGAGGGTCAAAGAAAAAGAGGAAGACCCCCCAATGAGATGGATTGGCAAAGTGGCAGCATCAATGGGCTCAAGCATGGCAACAATAGCGAGGTTGGCCCAGGATAGGGCAGTATTTCATTCTGCTGTGCATAAGGTAGCTATGAGTCAGTACCAATTCGATGGCACCTAACAACAAACAATAACTCATAGCATGATGCTGTAGGATCAGCACTGGACTGTGAACCACAAGGTTAGCAGTTCAAACCCACCAGTTGCTCTTTGGAAGCCCTATTCAGACAGGGTCGTTATAAGTTGGAACCGACTCGATGGTCCAAGTAAGTCACATGGCAGGACCCAATTTCAAGGGGCAGGATATACACACTGCCCACTTTGAGGACATGACAAGGTGGTATATATCTAATTTTATTATCAGAGAATTAATAATTGGACCCATAATTCAGCCTACCTTACCTATTACGTTTTATGGAATCCTGATGCCAACACCGAACAGAGATAACACATACATACAAATTATACATTAATCCAATTTATGAATTTAGATGCGAACAATCATTCAAAATAATAAATTAAAACCAACAATGGTATCATAAAATCATCTCTCACTACCAAATATAGGCGATCCCAAGATTTCAAGGATGACCTATATTTAAGAAACTGAATAACATAAACGTAATATTTGAAAGACGAATAAAAAACAAGAAATAACCTCAGTAAATGCAGAAAAGACGTAGAATAAAATTCAACACTCATTACTAATTTTGAAACTTTTAAAAAAATAGACATAGGGGTGTATCATTAACATAATAAAGAATATTGATCTTAAATCAACAATTAGAATTGTATTTATAGGAACCAAATAAGGCATTAATTCTTAAAATCCAGAACAAAACCTGCTTAACTGCTTCTATTTTTATTCAACCTTTTTCTGCTCAATGCAATAAAATATCTGAACAGAGATATTTTTGGAAGCCAGATCATTATTTACAGATAATACAATTACATACCTAGAAAACATACAAGTATCAACTGAAAAGCTCTTAGGTTAAATGAACAGCTCAAATACAAGATAAATATTTGAAAATCGATAATTTTTCTATGTGCCTGCAATACCCAGTTATAAGATATAATAGAAAATAGATTCTATTTACAACAGCAATAAAAACATAAAATATTTAGCAGTGACCATAAAGAGAATTTTGCAGAAATTCTATGCGAAGAATGCTACAAACCTTTACTCAGAGGTAGAGAACTGGGAAATGTGAAAAGATATATATGACTCTCAAGAAGAGGAAGACAAGATATTGTCAAGATATGAATTCCTCTCAAATTAGTTTATAGATGTAAGGCAATTGCATCCAAAAGAAAATGAGTTGCAGCAACTTGGTAAAATAATTCTGGAGTTTGTCAGAAGGAATAATTGATATAGCTAACCAATAAATCTGTTTTGGAGGAAGTGCAGCCAGAGTGCTCCTTGGAGGCCAGGATGGCTAAACTTCGTCTCTCCTACTTTGGACATATTGTCCGGAGGAAACAATCGCT
>NW_006408532.1:4381326-4391001 GCF_000296735.1 Chrysochloris asiatica | reverse complement strand
TGTGTGTGTGTGAATTTGAGAGATTGATCTCATGGAAATGACTCCCGTGGTTGTGGAGGTTGGCACTTCACAAATCTGTGGACCAGGTGTCAGACTTCTTCTGTCTCACATATGACTTGAGTGAAGGTGAGACTTGAGTAAGAATAGGACTTTAGTAATACTCTCTTGTAAGGCTGTGACTCACAATACACCCACACTAATTCTGCCTCATTATCATGTGTTGTGTTGTGTTGTTTTTTGCCTTTGAGTCATATCCAACTCATAGTGACCCTGTATAGGGTTTCCAATAGCGGCTAGTGGGTTTGAACCACTAACCTTGCCGTTGTTATTGTTAAGTGCCATCGAGTAGGTTCCAACCCATAGCGACCCAGTATAGGTTTTCCAAGGAAATTCTGGTGAGCTTGAACCACCAACCTTGCAGTTCAAATGACTTTGCAGTCTGGCTCATTAACCCACAGCACCACACCAGGACAACCTTGCAGTTAGCAGTCCAATAGTTATCCTACAGCACCACACCAGGACCCTCATTAGCATATAGAGGTTAAGATTTACAACATATAAAATAATTACATAATATCACAAAAACAAGGATAATGGCATCAGATCACCAAATAGAGGACAACTACACAATACTGGGAATCATGGCCTAGCCAAATTGACACATAACATTAACCATCACAGGTAATGAGGGAACAGTAACCCCATTCAGTTATGATGGTGGTGGTGGTTGTTTTCCGTCAAGTCGGTTCCAACTCATAACAATCCTATATAGGATTTCTGAGCAGCTGTAAATCTTTATGGGAGCAGAAAACTGTGTATTTTCCCTTCAGAGCAGCTGGTAGATTGAACTACTGCTGACCTTGCAGTTGGCAATCCACCTCAACCCACTACACAACCAGGGCTCCTTCCTTCAATTATAGTAGTACAATAATTACAATTGTGCTATTGTTACTGTTTTTCACAGACACATCAATGGAACAAATGTTGCTTGGAAACAAACATAAGTTCTAAGAACTTACTATAAATTATATTTTAGTTGTATTTAATAGGAACCTGACTCTTAGTATTTAACCACTCTATGAGGACTTTCTTTTTCTTATGAAACAAGGAGGTCAAAGGTACACAGTTAGCTCAGAAATAGCGTTCTTTCCCCTCTCCTCCTCCATCATGCTCAGTGTGTGTCTTAGTTTCCAAAAACGGCTGGCTGCTCTACCTTGTGATATCACAACATACATTAGATACAGAAATAGGAAGAAATGAAGAGGCTTAGTGGATTGAATGATTTCCTCTAAAAATTTGCTTTGAAATCATAATACCTCCCCATACATATTAATAACATACCCTGTTTGGGAATAGGTGCTTTTGTTATGTTAATGAGGTCATACTAGAGTAGTGTATGCCCTAAACCTAATCACTTCTGAGTTATAAAAATATCAGACTAGAGTCTGTTCAATAGACACAGACACCTACAAGGGGACAAGAAGCCAAGGAAACCAAGGAACTCCCAGGCCTACTGATAAAGAAGGACCATGCCCCGAATTCAGACTTCTAGTTTACTGAACTAGGAGAAAATACAGTTTTGTTCTTTAAAGCTACCCATTTGCAGTATTTTATTTGTTATGGCAGCACTAGGAAAGTAAGGCAGGAGGAAAAGATGGAGGGTGAAGAGGAAGAGAGGAAAGAAAAGAAAAAAGAAGATGCAGCAGTGTCTGTGTCTAGAAGCAAACCTCCCAGAAGTCCCCACAGACATCTCATTGACCAGAATTAGGTCTTACATACTTATATAATGTAAGGAATGTTGGGAACAATACTTTTAAAGAAACATGTAGGTACAATAGTTTCCCAAATAAAATTAAGATTCTGTTGATAAGAAAATTTAAATATTGGGTAGGCAAGTCACAGTGTCTTCTATAGAAAAGTAGACAAACCATTGTGAGGTGGTAGGTGAACTACATAGTATGAATTCTAACTCCAAACCCACATGATGGTGTACTTGTTTGTGATTCTTTAGGGAAGTATTTTTTTTCTCTTTTTCACCCCATCAAAGCTAAGGTCAAAATGTCAAGGGTTTTCCTGTATGGTGGAATGTTTCTTTTGTTAACACATCCTTTACTGAGAATTGCATCTGTCAGGGTATTAGATTCATGCAAGTCCTTGGTCCAACTTCCCTTTGTGCTCTGTTGTTTGAGATGCTTTTGACAGCTAGGTTATCTTTCTGGATTGTGTCTTTTATTGTCTTTGCTGTTGTTATTCTTATATGCCATAGAGTCAGTTCCAACTCACAGCGATCCTGTATAGGGTTTCTGAGGAGCAGCTGGTGGATTTGAACCATTGGCATTTCAGTTCAAAATGAGCTTACAGTTCAGTGCTAATCCTACAGCACCACAACAGAACTCCTTCATTGTTTTTTGCTGTTGTTGTTAAGTCCTGTTGAGTTGATTCCGACTCATAGTAAACCAGTATAGGGTTTCTGAGGAGCAGCTGGTGAGTTTGAACCGCAAACCTTGTAGTTCAAACTGACCTTGCATTTCAACACTTATGCTACAGCCCCACACCAGGACTTTTTCATTGTCTTTGTTGTTGTCGTTTGTTGTTAAGTGCCGTCCAGTTAGTTGGTTCTGACTCAGCAATCCTGTATAGGATTTCCAAAGAGTGGCTGGTGAATTTGAACCACCAACTTTGTGGTTCAAACCAACCTTGCAGTCCAGTGTTTTATTCCACAATGCCACACAAGGACTCCATTGTCTTTAGGCCCTGGTTATCATCTAGCCAAATGTAAATTTAAATTTCACGAGATTTTTAGGTGTACTTTACCTGGACATTTTCCTAAGGTACCTAATTTGCTATAGTGACATAATTGGAACTCATTCCTCATGATCCTTCTCTTTTACTATTTCCTTAGGTTTTCATATGTTTATTATTACAGATGAAGTTTAGAAATCTTGTCAAATTTTTAAAAAATCCTGCTAGTGTTTTTATTAAGATTGTATTAAATGCATAGATTGAGAATTGATATTTTTAAAATACTTCCTATCCAAGAACAAAGACTGAATGTCCATTTAAATAAGTCTTCTTGTATGTTCCTCAAAAATGTAGTACTTCCTTTACATAGATTCCAAGTTAACTCTGTTAACTTTTTCAGCTCGTTTTCAGTTATTATATACTGTTTACTTTTATGAATGGGGTCTCTTTTTTTAAAAAGCTTTTATTGGTTTTATTGGTTTCATTGCAATGATTACAAACTCTTTCGTGCATCATCTATTACTAGGATCTTGAATTATATTTTCTATCTGGATATTATGTTTATAGGAAAACTTTGTTTTTAATATGTTAGTATTATAAATGACAACAATATTGACTCTCTTACTGTTTCTAACACCATCATGTTTTTTAAAGGAGTTAGCACAAAAATGAATCATCTGCAAATAATTAAAATTCGGACTCCTCCTTTGTAATATATACACCTCTCATTTTATGTACTTAACTAATTTCATTGGCCATAAGCATTTATTTCACTTACCTTTTTTTATTACAAATTACTAAGTATGTTTGGGCTATTATTTTGTTTTTGTCAAATATTTAAAACTTGTATTACAGGAAAGCTTATACTAAAGTAGAAAAAGTAATATAATGTATCTCTGTTAACTCAGCACTTAATTTCTACAATCATTAATTCATGTCCAATTTTATCTTTACCTTTCCATTTTCCACCCCTTCACTGAATTATTTGGAAGTAAATCTCAGACATCAAGCCATTTCATCTGAAGATTTCCAATAAATAAATATCCCAAAAAGCAAAGGATTCATTTGAAAACAAAACAAACTCATTACCATAATACCTAAAACAAAAAATCCTGGTCATCAAATATCCAGTTAGTCTTTGTTTCCTTGATGGTCTCCTGCATGTTTTTTCATTGTTGCTTTATTTATATAAAAATCTAAACACAGTCCATGTAGTCATTGCATTTGGTTGATAGGTCCCTTAAGTTTCCTTTGATCTTTAACTTTCTCCAAAATATCTATCTATATCTATCTATCTATCTATCTATCTATCTATCTACATATATATATATTTTTTTTTTTTTTAAACAATTTAATTGTTGAAGACACTGGTCATTTGCCCTGTAGAAACTTTCCATGCCCTGGATTTTACTGATTCCATATTCTGGTGTCTTTTAACATGTTCCTTACAGAAAACAGTTTTGTATTTTCTGCAAATTCAAGGTTAGCTCTAGAGACTTAAATACAGGTTCAATATTTTAGCAAGAATACTTCACCTCTATCAGTAGCCCCAACATGTACATTTTTCTCTCTCTGTGACATGAAGATGGATCAGAGGGTTGAGATGTTGCCAGCTTAATTATCCATTAGGGTGAAAGTGCCCCATCAGCTTTACTTTGCCTCAAGCTCTCCATCTCAGCAAGTTTAGACTTTGGTGTACGTTGCTCTGAAATCCTTCCTTTTTCAACTGTGTTCTGAATCAGGTAGAGTTGGAGGTAGTTCAGGAGAGCTGACCCCTAGCTACTCCAATGCCCAGCCTCTGTTTCAGGTGGGTTCCGGCTGGATAAGCTTGGGGAAAGACCGAAGAGCTAGCTGCAAGGTGAAAAATCCTAGGTAGCTCTTCTCTCTCCCCGTCGGGGTGTCTCCTTCATCAGCTGCATGTTTTCTATGGCTCCAGCTGTACAGCAATACTCCTTCAGTTCTAGCCTCCTCCTGGTGACTCCTGCCTTTAGTCTCTGGTAACACACCTCTTCCCTATGGCCTCAAGTCATGGCACATTTTTACTGTTACCAATATTTGGGTTGCCTCACTGCCTTCAGTTTGATTTCTGTAACATGGGTAACCAGCTCCCTTGTTTGACATAGCTAATATTTTCTTAAATAGATCATAGACAATATATTATAGCGTTCTTTTGTTTGACTGGTTTGTCTTGTCTTTTTAATGGTAGATTTGTCTACCTCTGGATTTGTCTCAAACTCAAAGTGTCTTTCTAAGGCATTGAAGAGAGTATCTTCAGATTAAACACTGTCGGAAAAGAGACATGTAGACACTCAGAAGAGTAAACTATGTTACCATAGTCTGTAGAAAGGTAGGCCATGATATCAGTCAGCACTGAGATTAAGGTAATGGAAAGAGGTCGCAACTCACAAGACTCCTGACCTCTTATCTCCCAAATTTTGTATTTCCTCCCAACCCCTCTAATTGTTAAATGCATATCTAGAATTCCAGGAGAATCATGACTACTACTTGCTTCACACTGTCACATATACATACTGTTATGGTCACCTTGATCAATACACAATCTCCTTTTATGTCATATGTAAGACTGTGAACCACAAGGCTGATGGTTCAAGCCCACCAGTTGCTTCACAGAAAAAGGATGAGACTTTCTGCTCCCACAAAGATTTACAGCCTCAGAAACCCTATACAGGGTTGCTATGAGTCAAAACCAACTCAATGGCCCTTAACAACAACAAAATCATCTACTATGTGCTGAGCAGTGATCTAGATACTGAGGCTATAGTGATGACTATGACAGACTCTGCCCCGGTCCTCATGGGGAACAGAGAATCTGACCATGTCACTATTTCTGAAAAGTACATGGAAATCAAACTGTTGGTGCTGGGGTGGGGGAACCAGTCAGAGAAGTCTTCTTCCCATGTATGTAAGGAGCGCCATTTATGCTGAGACTTAAAGAATGCCAGGCTCCTTACATATATGGAGGTTTCTTCAGGCAGAGAAAAGAAGTTGCTTGTAGAACCTAAATCAGAACCCTGTTTTTCTCTTTACTAGCCCTCTTTCCTAAAAACACTTTTAAAAATGAAAAACATATCCTTAAGTGAAAAGACAGAAGAAAGGACAGGAAGGAAGGCAGAGGAGGAAAAGGGCAGAGAGAGAAGCCCAACACCAACACTTCCCTTCGTTAGTTGGCACAGTTTTTGTCATCACCCTTTAAAGTGTGTGCCTTTGGCTGGATGACCATACTTTTCTGAACCCCAATTTCCTCCTCCGTGTAAGAGGTTCATGCTAGCGCCCTGCATGGCTGCAGTGAACAAGAAACGAGAGAGTTTATGAAAGAGCCTAGCAGGTAAGAATAGGTCACAAGCAAGAGTCTTTTTTATGGCTATTTACATTTGATAACATGACTTCTACCAAGAATTACTTCGGAACCGTGACTGAGAGGGGAGTCATCTAAGACTCCCCGAGGCCAGAATTCCAGGGGCCAGTCTCAGTGGGGATGCCACCCCACCCCCGCCCTGGTCTCCCCAACCACACCACCCCATCCCCAGCATTTACGAGCATTTCTTGCTCCTGTATATGAATGAGGTGATCTTTCAGCTGCCCTTTGTCTTGGAAAAAAATTAATTCTCATTTGCATTACCTCGTCTAAATGTCACCCACCGATATTTTGTTAGACATTAGCGGCGCTGGCAGGAAGGGCCGCGGGGTAATTGTGTTCTGCCTGGCGCTGGGATTTACATAATTTCAGACAGCAATTAAAGAATCCTGGGGAATTTTTTTTTTCTCTCTCTTCCAACCTCTCCTACAAAGAAAGTGTTCGTTTACATTAAGCGCTCAGCTCCTAGCTGTTCATTTGCATAAAATTAAAGGTTTTTGTGTTCCCGAACAGCAGGGTAACATTTAAAATTCCGTTTTAAAAAGCTCACCTTACAATAATAAAATGTTAATATCATTTCATAGGCAATGCAAGGTTGCCAGATGCCTTTCACGTCTAACTTGTACCCAAGACTAACTGTTCTTCCTTTACTCTTTCTCTCTCATCTCCACCTCTCCCTTCTTTTCTGTCTTTGTCCATTTTCATCCTTCCCCCAAATCTCCTCCTTGGCTTTGCCTTGTCTTCACTCTCTTTTATTTCTCTAATTTCATCTTTATTCTTTTTTAAAATGGAATCATAATGTCTTCAACCTTAACCAGCCTGGAACCGTGAAAAAAGTCCTGGTTCCATGATCATCCTGAGAATAATGACTTTAAGCCACAGCTTACTGGTGCACAGGAGGTCCTTAAACACAACCTGTCCATGATGCGTTCCATGTATCCTGTACTCTCCAAAACCAGAGTCAGTCCTGGCTACTCTCACCTCCCCTGTGAAGTTCCTTGCTACCCTGTCACCACAGATATCCATGACGCCTTACAAAAGTCACCCCTCAGCCACTGACGAAACACCCCAAAGTGGTCTGGGCCCCTAAGGACCCTTCAGTTCCTTCCTTCACTCGTTCATATTTTCTGTGTGTCAAAATAGCATTGAGATCGTCACTTCAGAAGATGCTGGCAGTGAAGATCCCTGTCTGGAGATTTACCTTCTAAATGTCCATCCCTGGAGTTGAGTCTAGGCCACCAGACAGAGTCAGGACAAGCTTCTTTCAGGCTCTGGTGGCCTTATCTGTCATCCAACTGTCTCAGTCCACCTCAGTCCATCAGACACAGTTTAGTAAACTCAAAATTCCAAGAGAAGAGGCAAGTGGGTATTCCTGATCCTGATTTCCATGGGCTTGCAAGTAAGTCCCTGTGTCAACTGGGTTCATCCAGAGGAGTGGAGTCTATCTGCATTTACCAAGGGTGTCTAACCTCAGCTACATTGGTTTGCAGGCATAGATGTGAAGTACAGACAACAGGCCTTGGCCTTTATCTCTCTTGAAGGGAAAATCAATTTTTTCAGACTAATAAAAGACTCCCATGCCAGGGGAGGGGTGAAGGGAAAGGGACAGAGGTCAGTGGCACCAAAGTGAAAGGGACTGAGTCCCTGGTAGAGTCTGTAGAACTCTGAAGAGGAACAACTGTGTGAGGTGAGATTTCTCACATTCCATACATGGCCCAGAAACAAATGAGGGTGGATAGAAAGCATAGAAAGACAAAAGTCAACCCTCAGGGTCTAAAATAATACAGAAATATCAAAAGAGAGTGAGAATTTTTTTACTGTACACCACAGTTTTAGCACTAATATTAATTGTTTTTGTTGTTAAGCACCATTGAGTTTGTTCTGACTCTTGTACAACTGAACACTGCCCAATCCTGTGCCATCCTCACAATCATTGCTATGTTTGAACTCATTGCTTCAGCCAATTTCATTGAGAAATTCACCGAGAAATTTCATTGAGAAATTCACTGACCCTCTTTCATACCCATCACAAAAAGATAATTTTTAATGTTCTAGTGGCTCTAAGAGATGAGGAAGCATTAATTAAATAGGAGTGGCAAGTCCAGAGGAGGGAGCAGTGTGTTCAAAGCTCTAAGGAGTGAAGTCGCACAGCATGTGAAGAATTGAATGATCAAGTGTCTGGAGCATAAAAAACCAAGATAGGAGCATAAACAAATAAGAAAATACTAACCATACACAGGTGAAAATTTATTCATAGAAACAGTCCCTGAGGAAGTTGGATTTTCCTAAGGTTTTAAATCAACTATTTTAAATATGTTCATCAAGCCAAGTGAACTGTGTTCAATAAAATAAAGGAAAACATGACAACAATGTTTCACCAAACAACAGACAGAAATGATAGAAACTGGAGCTGAAAGATATGATAGATGAAATGAAAATTTCACTGGAGGGGCTCAATAGCAGATTTGAGCAGGGAGATATAAAAATCAGTGAAATTGAAGTTAGGACCATTGAGATTATCTAGCCTGAGGAACAGAAAGGGGGGAAAAAGGACAAGAAAAATCATCAGAGTGTAAGAGCTCTATAGGACATCAAGTGCATTAACTAACATACACAAAATGGGAGACCCATGAGAAAACGAAAGAGAGAAAGGGGACAGAAGATTCTTTAAAGTAGCAATGGTCAGAAACTAATTTGCTCTGTAAACTCACTTAAAGCACAAGTAAAAAAAAGTTTTAAGTAATGGCCCCAAACTCCCCAAACCTGATAGAGGTAAATCCACAACCTGAAACAACAGTGTTCTTTGTGTAGATACATGGACAGAGACATAGCTTGAAGGGATATAGGAAGAAGAGTGGGATATATATATACATATATTAAGAGTTTGAAAGAGGGTATTTGTATATGGTTAACCACACAGGGAGGAAATAGGACAACTGCTATTTCATGGAGGGGATTGCAATCATTGAGATGAAACAAAGCATATGATTTGTTAAGTGTAAAACTGATGATATTGTCTGTAAACCTTCACTAATCTCACACACAAAAAAAAAACCTCCCCAAATTTGATGAAAACCATTAGTCTATACATTCAAGAAACTCAGCAAATGCCAAATAGAAACGCAAAGACATCCGTGCTAAAACACATTACAATCAAACTATTGAAAGACAAAGGGATAATCTTGAAAGGCACAAGAGTCTAGAAACACTTTAAAATACACAAGAGAGTCTTTTAATTAGAATTCCAGCTGATTTGTCACCCAAAACCATGGAGGCCAAAAGTGGGATGACATTCAAAGTGCTGGAAGTGAAAATAGTAGGGAGAATTCTTTACCTAGCAAAACTATTCCTCAAAAATAAAGGAGAGAAGAGATCCAGGCAGCCAACTAACATATGAAGAAACATTCACGATCAGTAGCCATTAGAGAGATGCAAATCAAAACAACAATGAGATATCATCTAACACCAACAATAACAGTAAAGATCAAAAATGTAGAGGACAATAAATGCTGCCAGGGATGTGGAGAGACTGGGACACTCCTGCATTGCTGGTGGGA
>NW_006408532.1:4379523-4380612 GCF_000296735.1 Chrysochloris asiatica | reverse complement strand
ATTATAAAATAGACACTGGAGGGGAGAGAAAGGAATAGCCAGAAACATCACCATAGAAAGCTTGTAAATCCATCTTCTGCCTATAACTGATTGGAATACCTAAAATGGGGCTACAACGTTCCCAGTGAAAGAGGCTTCCTGTGGAGCCTCTGCAATACATACGACTATATGTGGAAGCCTGAACCACATCTAGATATTCAGAGATGGGAAATTTCCACTTGAAAGGATTAGCGGACCAGCCTGGAGGAGCTACAAGAACAGAAGATACTTCTTGAAAGAAAGACCTACAGGAAAAATACAAAACAATAGAGGCAGACTGACTATTACTACAAGAACAAACAAGTTGCTTGCCCAGGAAACTTCAAGGCAAGAGTTTTGGGCCCAGAGTCAGTGACATACCCACAGAGGACTAGAGTGGAGAGTGAAGCATCCAGAGGATAAGAAGAGAGGGCATCTGCACAAGAATACCCACACTTGCAGATAATACCCACTTGACCTGGCTTCAATGACTAGATGATCAGAGCTCAATCAGAAGAAGAAAGAAGAGGGGAAAAAAGTGTAATCTGATACAATTTGATGAACTTGACCTACACCTATGGATGCAGTAGCTCAAAAGAGGGAACAAATCCTTACAGCAAGGATCATTCCCACCCCCTCCATACACAGAGCAGACAGGGATGGGCAACTTGGACATTGGCTACCCAAAATAGGGGGGCTACAAAGGCAAGAAATAACTGGCTTACAAGCTTTCAAGAGGGAAGCTAGATTCATAGGCATGGAAGAAGATAGAATCTCCACTGAGTAGTATACAATCTGTCTGGGCGGGGCTGATGAAATGAAATCCGGATGGATCTCTTGTGATACAATAGTGAATAATTGTTATCTGGACTGCTTGTGAGAGTTGGAATTGTAAAGGTAGATTTTTTTAGCAAGGAAGGGAGTGATTAACTTTTCCTAAGAGCAGAGGTCCCTGGGACCATCAAGGGAGAAGAGTGGAGAGTGGGACCCTACCCAGAGAAGCAGTGATGCCTGAGATGGAGGCAGAGACGATGACGTAGAGATGGAGCTGTTGGGGACTTTAGACACAGA
>NW_006408532.1:4375900-4379413 GCF_000296735.1 Chrysochloris asiatica | reverse complement strand
AAATACTATAGGATGAATGTAAAACTAATGTTCTCCCATGTAAACTATCACATAATTCACAATAAAACATTTTTAAAAAATAATTTAAAAAAAATATAAAGGAGAATTGTAGCTAAGAGATTTACTCAAAACACACCCTTCACTCTCTTACCTTAATAACATAACAAGGACAGCCCATTCCTAAGTGGGACTATAACCACAGTATAAACCCAAAGCCAACCCTACTACCATTGAGCCAACTGTGAGGGCAGAATTTACAACACATGTTTGGAGGGTACAGTTCAATCCATAGGAATTGTTTATCTTTGAGTCTGTTCCAACTCATAGCAACTCCATGTGCAATAGAACAAAACCCTGCCCGGTCCTGCACCATCCTCACATTCATGGCTACATTTAAGGCCATTGTGGAAGCCACTGTGTCAGTCCATCTCATTGAGGGTTTTTTCCTTTTTCACTGACCCGCTACTTTACCAAACCTGTTGGGGATCAGTCCCTTCTGATAACATAGCCTCACTTCTTAGGGACATTCTGTCTGTACTTCTTCAAAGACAGATTTGTTAGTCTTTTGACAGTCTGTGTTATATTTAACATTCTTCTCGAATACCATAACTCAAATGCATCAATTCTTCTTCTGTCTTCCTTATTCATTGTTCATCTTTTGCATGTATGTGAGATAATTGAAAATACCATGAATTGTGTCAGGTGCACCTTAGTCCTCAAAGTGACTTCTTTGCTTTTTAAGACTTTAAAGATTTGTCCAATACAATATTTGATTTCCTGCCTGCTGCTTCCATGGGCATTGATTGTGGATCCAAGTAAAATGAAATCCTTGACAAGTTCAAATATAAATAAATAAATAAAGGAGAAATTAATCCCCAGATGAACACAAACAAGAATTCATGTTTGGTAAACATGTCCTACAAGAAATTCTAAAGGGATTCCTTCGGGTTGAAATGAATATACACTAGAAAATAACACAAATCTATACAAAGAAACAAAAAAAAACCCTGTAAGCTGTGAACTTTTATGGGAGCAGAAAATCTCATCTTTCTCCCTCAGAGCAACTGGTGAACTCAAACCACCGACCTTGTGGCTAGCACTACAGTGCTCATCCTACAGTGCCATTGTACTCACCTTGGTAACAGCAACTACATACATAAATGTGAAAATCAATATTAATGTATTTTTTGCTTGTAACTCCTCTGTTTTCTTATGTGACTTAAAAGATAACTGCATAAAACAATAATTATACATCTATGCTGATGGGCATATAATATATAGATAAAATTTGTGACAATAACATACTTAACAAATTGACTTAAAATTTTCTTAGTTTTTAAAAATTAAAAACCAAATAAAGTACAGAAAAAGCAGATGACAAAATTGAATTACCGTTCATGATAGAAGCACTCAGCAAACTAGGAATGCATGAGAACTTTCTCAATATGAAAGATTATTTAAGAAAAAATAACAATTAACATTATATGCAATGGTAAAGGATTGAAAGTGTTCCCGCTGAGATCAGAAACAAAACAAGGGTGTTCTCTTCCACCACTTCTATTTCCCATTGTACTAGAGTTGTAGCCATAGCAACTAGTTAAGAAAAAGAAAAAATGGAAAATAAGACATGAAATTATCCCTATCTAAGGTATGGGTCGGAATCAACTCAACGGCACTTAACAAGAACAACAAGGATGACAAGATCTTACATTTTAAAAAACCCTAAGGTATTCACACACACACAAACAATTAGAGCTAATAAACGAACTCAACAAAGCTATTGTTATTGATATTAAGTGCCATCGAGCTGGGTCCAACTCATAGTAATCCTGTGTACACCACTGCTCAGTCCTGCACCATCTTCACAATTGTTATGTTTGAGCCCATTGTTGCAGCCACTGTGTCAACCCATCTCCTGGAAGGTCTTCCTTTTCCTCACTGGCCCTCTGCTTTATCAAGCATGAGGTTCTTCTCCCAAGACTGATCCCTCCTGATAACAAGTCCAAAGTATATGAGATGAAGTTTCATCACCCTTGCTTCCAAGGAACAGTCTAAGATTAATATACAAAAATCAATGAGCAACCCCCAAACAAACTTTTCTTAACCGTCCTATTTACAATAGCAACAAAAAGAACAAAACCATTTAGGAATCAATTTAACCACGGAGACACAAGCCTCAAAAATGATAAGACATTGCTGAAAGCAATAGTATGTGAATTTTATCTCAATACAAACATTTCAAAAAGTAAAGCAAGAGGGAGTGCAATTTATGGCTCCACCATTTATAAGCTTTGGAAAGTGACCTAATCTCTCTCTCTCTGAGACTCCATCCTCTCAGCTATTCAATGAGAATAAAAAGACCTATGTTATGAGGTTGACTCAATGGCACAATCCTTGGCTGGCATACAGTAAATACTTTTCAGAAGTAAAGCCTGGTGGTCTACTTTTTAAAAACTAGCCTTTAAAAGCCCTATGGTGCATAGTTGTACATGTATGGGGTAGCCATGGGTCAGAGTTGATTCACTGGTAACTGATTTGTTTGTTTGTTTTAGATTAATAAATAAGTGGGGGAGGGCTCAATCATATGCTTGTTTAGTGGTCTTTGACTTTTGAGACATCTTCCAGATCCCCTGCTTCCTAGTTCTTGATCCAGCCTCTTGTTTCATTTTCCCATGGGGGTGCTGTGGGGCTCATGTCCTCTCTCCTGAGTTTATTGAAATGTTCTGATGTCTCCTGGTCCCTTTTTCTGGTCCTTCTGCTTCTTTAGCCAAGGTTCATATTGTAGATTATAGGTGACTGCACTCCGCCCATTGAGAGAGGGAGTCTAGTTCTCTCTGAATCTGGGCTGGCTGTGCTGTCTTGCTCGACCAATAGAAAGTGGTAGATGTGACATTCAGAAACTATTTGAGGACATATTATAAACTTCCACTTGGTTTTCTTGGTATACTTTGAAGCTCTGAGCTGCTATGGAAGAAGTCCAACTTTCCAAACGTTCCCTGTTGGAGAAGTCACATGCAGATGTTTCAGCCAACTGCTCCACTTGAGTCTAGCTTTCCAGGCATCCTTATGGGCTATTATACATGTGACTGAAAACATCTTAGAATGTCCAGGTCAGCCCTTTCCAGCTGAATACCACTGTGAAGACTTTGTTGACAGCATTAGGCACAGAGGAATCAGCCAGCCAAGTTTGAAAAATTGTAAAATATATAATCTCAGGGTTGACGCTACTAAATTTTGGAATTGTTTTTACACAGTCATACAAGGGTAAGTAAAAAAACAAAACAAAATATTACTACTAGTGTTTTACTGCAAACAAAATGTTTGTTGTTTTTGTTGTTGTTGTCAGGTGCCATCAAGTTGGAACCAACTCATAGCAACCCCATGCACAGCAGAACAAAACAATGTCCGATCCTGGGACAACCTCACTACCGCTGCCACACTTGAGTCCATCAATGATGCCACCTGGCCAATCCTTCTTGTTAGAGGTCTTCCTCTTTTTCTCTGACCCTCCAC
>NW_006408532.1:4358327-4375717 GCF_000296735.1 Chrysochloris asiatica | reverse complement strand
GCATCCATATGAGGCTATTGAAAACACCATGGCCTGGGTCAGGCGCACCTTAGTCCTCAGCTGACATCTCTGTTCTTCAATACTTTAAAAAGTTCCTGTGCAGCAGATTTGCCCAGTGCAATATGTCGTCTGATCTCTTGACTGCTGCTTCCTTGACAACTTCAATCTTTTCTCCATTGATAAGAATGTTGTTTACTGCAAACAAAATGTGTTTAAGCATGTCCATGTTATCAGTGGATGGTTGCAGACAATATACTTGTCTTTGACTTGTTAGGATGCCTTCAAAAATAAAGGCCCACGTTATTGTAAAAGTTTAAAAGATACCCATACTAAAAGGAAAAATAATTCTTTGTTGGTTACTTGTGGAGAGGCTGGGAGTGTTAAGGGAGAGGACAGTAGGGCATAGGGTAGAGAGTAGACACATCATAGTTCAGGTGTTGGAGAGGGGGGGTGGAAGAACAAGGTAGATAGGGGAACACTGAGACATGTTTGCATTGGCTAAATGGGACAGAGGTAAATAATGATGTATGCTCAACCTTGGAACAACAGGGCTCTATGATACAAGGGTCAAGGTATAGTCTCAAGAGGGGGGAATGATGTTAAGATACTTGACTGTCTTTTGAATATTGATTTCCCTTGCCTACTATTGTAAAATAGACACATGAGTGGGATAGAAAGGAATGTAGAGAAACATGATTACGGAAAGCTTGTAAGCCTGTCTTCAGCCTATAACTGATAGGAATACCTAAAAGGGATTCTAGAACTTGCTCAGTGAAATAGGCTTCTTGCAGAGCCTTTGCAGTGTATAGGACATTAGGTGGAATCCTAAGCCCCATCTAGAACCTTCTGAGGTGGGGCATTCCCACTAGAAAGGACAAGCAGACAAGCCTGGGACAGTTAGAGCAACAGAAGATACATCTTCAAAGAAAAATCAGCAGGAAAACTCCAAAACAAAATGGCAGTATAATTGGTTACTATAAGAAAATGCAAGCTGTTCACCAGGGAGCCATCAAGGCAAGCAATCAAGTCCCTTCAGGACAAACCCTCTCCAAGACTGAAACTCAAAGGGAAGACATTAGCAGGCATGTAAGCTTGCTGGCGACCACATTGGTCTACTGGTGAGTGAAAGACGGCAGAAGACAGCAATGAAGAAATGGGCTAAGTTTAACCATGTCCCATAGACTACCATTGACCTGGAGATGAGACAGAGAAGAGGAAGGGCTGGTTGGTCTGAAATGTGGTGAGACCTGGGGACTCCTGAGCTCATGAACAAGGACATAGCCATGGAGAGCTAGAGTTGAGAGTGAAGCATCCAGCTAATATGCAAGAACACCCAAACTTGCAGATAATACCCATTTGACCTAGCCTCAATTACTTGATAATCAGAACTCGACTAGAGGAAGATAATTTTTTTTTTTTAAATAAAAGTAACGAGTGTAAATTGCTACAATTTGACAAACTTGACTTATACTATATGTTGCTGTTGTTGTTGTTGTTATGTGCTGTGGAATTGGTTCCAACTCATAGTGACCCTGTACAGATTTTCCGAGGCTATAAATCCTTACGGGAGCAGAAAACCTCATCTTTCTCCCACGGAACAGCTGGTAGTTTTGAACTGCTGACCCTGAGGTTAGCAGGCCAATTTGTAACCACTGCACTATCAGATGTAGTATCTCAAAATATCAACTGAGAGAGAGGGAGTCTTCACATCAAGTGTCAATCCTATCCCTTCTATTTATAGGGTAGATAGGGATGGGCATCTTAGACATTGGCTGTCTAAAATGAGGGGTCAATAAAGGCACAAAGTGACTGGCTTACAAGTTTTCAAGAGGGAGTTTAGTTTAAGAGTGTGTGGGGGAAGGTAGAGTCCCCACTGAATAGTTTTCATCTTGTTTAGATGGGTCTGGTTAAAAGAGATGGGGATAAGATTTTTATGATTCAATAGTGAGTAAATTTTACCATGACTAATTGCGATAGTCAAAACTATAAAGATAGAAGTTTTGTAACAAAAATGGGAAAGTAGTTAATCTTACAGTCCAGAAACAGAGGACCCTAAGACCACCAAGGGAGAAGAGCACAAGCAGAATGTGGGACCCTATCCAGAAAAGCAGTGACACCAAATATGGAGGAAGGGATGAAGACATGGAGAGGGAGCAGCTGAGGACTCTTAACTCATGGAAAGAGAGGGACTGGGTGCTGGCAGCTAGAAGTCAGGCTTGCAGAATGTGCCCTTTGATTGTTTCCATTATTATATATTCCTGAGTATTTTTGTGTACATCCCCCGCCACCACCAAAAAAAACCCCACCAAAAACAAAAAACAGGGAATGGAAGCAAATGATGCACTGAGGAGATTGTAATTATTGCAATGGAATGATAGTGTAAAGTCAGTGTTCTCCCATGAAACTATCACTCAGGTCACAATAAAAAACTTAAATAAATAAATAAAGGTCCAATTAAAACAGTGGCTTCCAAGGGAATCTGCTGGACCAGGTAAATTCAGGGCAGAGAGGTTAGTTCAAAAGGTTATGGCACTTCTCCATCGATGGTCCCAGGGTCCTCCGCTCCTAGACTGATAAGTTAATCACTCCCCTCTTTGCTATAAAATGTCCATCTTTAGATTTCCAACCCTCACAATCAGTCCTGATAACAATTATTCACCATTGCCTCACAAGAGACCCATCTATATTTCGTTTCATCAGCTCTTCCTGGACAGGCTGGACACCACTCACTGGAGACTCTACCTTCCTCCACGCCCTTTGGATCTAGGTTCCCTCTTGAAACCTTGTAAGCCAGTCACTTCTTGCCTTTGTATCCTCCCCCCATTTTGGGTACCCAATGTCCAAGTTGCCCATCCCTGTCTATCCTTTGTGTGAAGGGGGTGGGAATAGTTCTTGCAGCAAGGGTTTGTGTCCTTTTTTGAGCTACTTCATTCATAGGTGTAGGTCCTGTTTATTGAATTGTATCAGATGATGCTTTTTTTTTTTTTTTCTTCCTCTTCTTTCTTCTTCAAGTTGAGCTCTGTTTATCCAGTGATTGAGAAGAGCAAAGAGCAGAATCCTACCCAGAGAGGCGGTGAGGCCTGAGATGGAGGCAGAGAAAACGACGTCAAGAGATGGTGTGGCTGGGGACTCAGGATCAGGAGATGGAAAGGGGCTGAGGACTGTGGTGGTGATGGGGGGGAGGGGTGCAGGCTTACAGGGTACACCCCTTGGATGGGTGAGGATGCATGGACGGGATAGTAACTATGCCAGTGAAATGATGGATGATGGAATGAATGTAAAGCTGATGTTCTCCCATGTAGACTATCACACAATTCGCAATAAAACATTTAAAAAAAAAAAGTTATGACAACTGTTTTGGGGGCATCTGATAAAGAAGTTTCGAGAAAATTGAAAGCTGTACTGGTCAGAAAAAGGCCAGGAAATTTGCATGGAGGAATTTTTTTTCCCATTATTACAATGCACCTGCTCATTCTTTGAGGTATGCTCTTGTAATAAAAATAGGTATTGGCATTGGATAGGATAGCAATTGGAAGACGAAATGACCTCACAGAAGTTGTTGAGAAGGGCTTGAAGAACAGTGAGAGAGTTATTACTGAATACTATATATAACCCCTGTTATATACTGTGGCAGAATTTTAGGCAGAAAACATTGCCTGAAGAAATGTGGAGGACAAGGGAAAATAAAAAATAGACAGAACTGGTGGGTTTGATTATGGATACTTCCGAGCAGAATGGAGTTTTTTAGCTGCATGTGGTAAGGTACAGAAAAAAAAAAAAAAGAGAGAGAGATGAGCTAAAAAAAAGAAAAGGAACAATTCCATTGTCAAGCAAAATTTAGAGACTATATAAAGGAGTCAGGATTTTCTGGGTTCAAAAATACTACTGTGTTCCTTCCCTCTCCAGATGTCAAAAGAAAGCTCAATGTAAGAAATGGGTAGAGATGTGAGGGTGAGATACAACATATTCAAAGCTTGACCCGATGCAGACACATGTATATTAGGAGCTCACTAAATGAAGGGAGCTTACATAGAGCGTTTAGACATGCCAGGCACTATTCTAAGCACTTTACAAGCATTAAGTAATTTAATCCTCACATAAAACCTTATTAGTAAGGCACTACTATTATCATCATCACCGTTTTATGATGAAGGCACAGAGAAGTTAGTAACTTACACAAGGGCACAAAGCTAAATGGTAGAGCCAGAATTTTGGCCCAGACAGCATGGCTCAAGAGGCCCCTATGCAATGCTGCATCTCTGCATGACAACATGGCCCTGAGGGCTCATAGTCTTGTTGTGATATTATTATATGAGATTAAACAAGGCTTTGAAGTCAGAATTGCATTCAGTTAGCCTTCCAGCCCCTTTAAAGCAGCTTTTTCAGAATCCCATGCTACAGTCTCTGAGCTGTCACATCTCCGTTCAAGAGGGCACAAGAGTATTGAACAGACATCCTGAAACATAAGGCCTCTCATAGACATGGGCCTTCGGTGAGACAGAATGTGGAGGCCACTGCCTCCCACCAGAGAAGCCAGTGGGCAAAAGTGATCATTGATTTCCAGCCTGGGTACAGGGAGGTGCTGTGGTTGGGCAGTACTAGACTGTATTGCACTGGACTGTGCTTGCCTAGACAGGACAAAACAAGATGGGCTGGACCAGACTGTCCAAACTGGACTGTATTAGACTAGGCTAGGAGATCAAAGCCTAATTCAGTGCCCAGCTTTGGTAAAGGGTAAATTGCATCATCACATTTCATTTAGAAGGTATTCTTATGCCCATTTAACAACTGAGGAAACTGAGGCTCATGGAGGTTACAAGAGGCTGAGTAAGATTCCAGGCTCTTGAAGTCTCCCAATTCCCCACCCTATATAGTGCAGGAACTGGCATATAGCCAAGTGATGCCGCTGACCATGAGAGATGTTTGACTTTGATGGACTGTTTCACTCCCCTGGAAGGCCTGAGGATGATACAGAAGCAAGGAAACCTACAGAAACAACCCCTTCTCTCTGGCATGGGTCTTGTACAGCAGAAGGTAGAAACCCTGCCCAGGCGCTCACTGAGTTAACAGTCGTGGGGCTGGTCAGGACCTGCCCCTAATCAGTGGCCTTAGTGCCTGCTCCTGGTGATTGTTCATGCCCTCCGGTTCAGAACAAACGGACACCTCATTAGCCCCATTAAGCACTAATTTTAGCCGCATGGTTCTGGGGAGCAAGTGTGTGCTTGGAACGCACAGGGGTTTATTACATTTGCAGAAATAACACTTATGTAGACAAAAGAGGCCAGCAGCCCAGGGAGGAGACTTGATGGCACAGAGAGGTTTAGTTGGCAGCCTAGCTGCCCCTCCCTGCCTTGGCTCATCTGGCTTCTTCCATCTTTGAGCTTTTGCTGGGACATTGTCTCTGCAGGGATGCCTTTTCTGCTCCCTCCCCTAGCTGTCCCCTGCCTTCCCTGGCCTCTATTTGATGTTGTTGTTAAGTGTCCTCGAGTTGATCCCTACCCAGACCAACCCTGTATAAGGGTTCCAAGGAGCAGCTGGTGAGCTTGAACCATACAACCCCTGAAACCCATGCTCTTCAGAATCAGTCACTCCAGTCTAGAAAGCTAAGGGCTCTCAGACCCCCAAGAGTTGGTTGACTGTGCTGGGTCTAGGATTCAGCAAGCAGAGGGCTGGGCACCCCAGGTCCTACTCCTGGCTGTGTTGGTCAGCTCTTGGGCTCCGAACCTCCATAAGACCACTGACACCCAGTGTGAAGACCCGCTCACCTCAGGACAGCAGCTCTGACCTTGGCACTTTCCCTTCTCCAAACCCTGTTCAGTCCACTCAGTGCTACAATCCATGACTTTCCTAATATTCCACTGTTCCTCATCCAAGTGACTTCCCACTACTGCTCGCAACCACAAAATCCTTCCATGACATTGCCCAGAAAGACGCTAGAACTGAAGGCCAGGGGCCATATTTCCTTGAAGTCTACCATTAACCACTGCAGTTGAGTTGATTCTGACTATAGCAACACAATAGGACAGAGTAGAACTGCTCCATAGAGTTTTCAAGGCTATAAGTCTTTATGGAAGCAGACTGTCTCTATCCAAGGAGTAGCTGGTGGGCTTAAACAGCCAACCTTTCAGTTAGCAATCCAATGCTTAACCCACTGCACTGTCAGGGCTCCCTAGCTTTACAAAAGTCCATCCAAAATAGTCTCTTGGATGAAAGAGCTCCCAGTGGCCAAAACTGGAACAATATAAGAAAATGAACAGTGTTGGATTATCACCCAAAGTATAAAATAAATATGTTGTTGTTGTTGTTAGGTGCCATCGAGTCAGTACCGACCCACAGTGACCTTATGCACAGCAGAACAAAACACTGCCCGATTCCTGGGCCAATCTCACTACTGTTGCCATGCTTGAGTCCATCAATGCTGCCACTTGGCTAATCCATCTTGTCTGACCCTCCACCTTACCAAACAGGATATCCTTCCCCAGCGACTTATGAAGTTTGACCATCTTGGCCTCCAAGGAGCATTCTGGCTGCACTTCTTCCAAAATGGATCTATTGGTTCTTTTGGCAGCCCATGGCACTTTCAGTATTCTCCTCCAACACCATAACTCAAAAGCATCAATTCTTCTATGGTCTTCCTTATCCACTGTCCAGCTTTCACATGCATATGAGGTTATTGAAAATACCATGGCTTGGGTCAGGCGCACCTTAGTCCTCAAGCTGACATCTTTGCTCTTCAACACTTTAGAAAGGTCTTGTGCAGCAGATTTGCTTAGTGCAATACGTCGCCTGATTTCTTGACTGCTGTTTCCGTGAGTGTTGATAGTTGATCCAAGAAGAATGAAGTCCTTGACAACTTCAATTTTTTTCTCTGTTGATAAGAATGTTGTTTGTTGGTCCAGTGGTGAGGATTTTTGTTTTCTTTACATTGAGATGGAATCCACACGGAAGGCTGTGCTTTTTGATCTTCATCAGTAAATGTTTTAAGTCCTCTTCACTTTCAGCAAGCTAGGTTGTATCATCTGCATATCACAGGTTGTTAATGTGTCTTCCTCCAATCCTAATGCCACGTTTTTCTTTATATAACCCAGCTTCTCAGATTATTTGCTCAACAAACAGGTTGAATAAGTATGGTGAAAGAAGAAAGAATTGAAGAGGAATGGTGTTGCATTCATTGTCAGATGTAACATATCCAGGTCAGTCATGAGGTACAATGCTGTCTGTGTTAGGATAATATCCGTGCACCTACAGGGAAGCCCAGTTAATACCACTATTATTCAAATTTATGCACCAACCACTAAAGCCAGTGAGGATGAAATTGAAGAATTCTACCAATTTCTTCAATCTGAAATCGATCAAACATGCAATCAAGATGTATTGATCATTACTGGTGATTGGAATGCAAAGGTTGGGAGCAAAGAGGAAGGATCAGTGATTGGAAAATATGGCCTTGGTGATAGAAATGATGCTAGAGAACGAATGATAGATTTCTGCAAAACCAATGATTTGTTCATTTTAAATACCTTCTTTAGACAGCATAAGAGACAACTATACACATGGACCTCACCAGATAGAATACATAGAAATCAAATGGACTACATCTGCGGAAAGAGACGATGGAAAAGCTCCATGTCATCAGTGAAAACAAGGCCAGGGGCAGACTGTGGAACAGATCATCAATTACTCATATGCGAATTCAAACTGAAGCTGAAGAAAATGAAAACAAGTCCACAAGAGCCAAAATAAATATACATGAGTCCATATTGATATACATTAATGATTGAAGTAATAAATGGAAGAGAATAGGCAAATATCCTATGCTGAAGAATTTCAAATAATTTATGTAGTAACTCTGCACTCAAAGAGGTGGGGAGTAATTCTTTCCTCTCTAAGTGTGAGCTGAGCATAGTGACTTCCTTCCAAAAAGGAAGTATGAAAAGGAGGAAAGAATAACTTTACAGTGAAGAAACCTGCCAAGCACACTTCAACCTGGTGACCAAGGTTAACATCAACAGTGGTAAGTGAGAGTATGTACCCTTCCCCTCTGTGATCTTCCTCCCAAAACCCATAACCTCAGTCTAAACATAGGACAAATCCCAGTAGTGAGAACATACCTGACCAGTACTTCTCAAAACTGTCATCAAAACAAGGGAAATCTGAGACACTCACAGCCCAGAGGACCCTAAGGAGACATGATGGCTGTCCTGGATAGATTCCTGGAATACAAAAGGGACAATGGGTAAAAACTAAGAAAATCTGAAAAAGTATGGACGTTAGTTAATGACAGTCGATCAATATTGATTAATTAACTGTGACAAATGTGCCATACTAATGTAAGATGTGTGTGGCATTGTAGGATAAACACTAGGCCACAAGGTTGCTTTGAATCGCAAGGTCGTTGATTCAAACACACCAGCAGCTCCTCGGAAACCCTGTACAGGGTCTCTATGAGTCAGAACTGACTTGATGGCTCTTATCAACAACAACAATGTAATATGATGACAATAGGAGACCTGGGTGTGAGTTGTATGGGAATTACATGTTCTATCTTCACAGTGTTTCTGCAAATGTAAAACTATCCTAAAATAAAGCATTAATTGAAAAGATTATTGACTCGTGGGTCCCCTGTGAGCCAGCTTCTCCCTCCCTCCAGCTCCTTTCCCTCCTTGCACTCCAGCTGTATTGAAATTCCCTCCTTGCACTCATCTTCAGGATCTCCTGGGCTCCCCTCTAGCTCCTTCCTGACTCTTCTTCCCAGGATTTTGCTACATTTGCTGCATCAGCACTCCTGATTCTTCTATTACACATCCTTTCTGGCACTCCCACAGTACCTAACCCATAGGTGTCCCATCAACCCGGATGAGGGTCAGGCCTCACTTTGATGTTAGCCTCTCCTACACAGATAACTTCAAGGAGACTTAATGCTGTGTGTGCATCTCCTTTTCTGGGCATCTCCATATAACGTCAGATGTGCATCTCATTAACCATACAAAATCTACATGTTCATTGTCCCGGAAGCCTGTTCTTTAGCCTCTGTCCTATGTCTCAATAAGTGGCATCATCATCTACCAAGGAGCTGAGTCTGAGTTCTGTATGTCACCCCAGGTACTTTCCACCCCTCATCTGCACTTTCCACCCCTCCACTCGTGGGAGCTTAGCCCTGACTTCAGGCACTCTTATCCATCTCCATGCCACTTCTATGGTTGCTGCCACCATCATCAGCTGCCTGGATGATCACACAGTCTCCTCGCTGTCTCTTCTTGCCTCCACGCTCCTCTATCTGGCCCTGCAGTCACCTATATGCAATGATTGTTGTTGTGTATTGATTCTGACTCACAGTGACTTGTAATGATGTTGTTGTTATGTGCCGTGGAGTCGGTTCTGACCCATAGCGACCCTGTACAGGATTTCCAAGGCTGTAAATCTTTATGGGAGCAGAAAGTCTTATCTTTCTCCTGCAGAAGAGCTGGTAGTTTCTAACTGCTTACCTTGCGGTTCACAGCTCGATTCGTAACTACTATGCTACCAGAGCTCCTTAACTTGTAATGATAGTGGTTCTCAAACACCTCAAATTGGCATCCACAATCCTTCAACTCTTTCAAATCCACCCTCACTGCCTGTCTCCACCTTACCGTCGCCTATACTCCTGCAAAACGGACTCACTTGTCATTTGCCCATGATATCCCCTGGGTCCAGAAACTCTTCTTTCTCTATTTCTCCTAGGTAATACCTCATGGTTTCTGTGAACTTTCTCTTATTTGTTGGCTGTACCAGGTGCCTCCTCTGCCCCCCAGAACACCATATACTTTCATCCTAGAGAACAGATTACATGGAACAGGTATCTTCTGTTCACAGCAACCTTCCTTCCCACCCTCATTTCCTTCCAGCCGATGAACATCTGTTGTTGTTTTTTTAAAGCTTTTATTATATATTGAGTGAGTGAAGGCTTACAGGGAAGATCATCAGTTTCACATTCAGCAAATCATTATAATGATTACAATCCCCTCCATGCACTCTTAACCAACAGTATTTACTTCTATTACCCCCCCTTTTTTTTTATGTACACATACCACATTGAAAAAATATATTCATTTAAATGTCCAAAGAGCACATTTTGCAAGCCAGCCTCCTGCCCACAGGCACATTGCCTTTTTCAGTCCATAGGCCTGTAGTCTTCTGCTGCTCTGTCTCTCTATGCCATCGTCTCTGCCACCATCTCTGTTGTCACCACTTTTCTGCTTTAGGATCCCTTGATCCTCTCATGTTCTTCCCGCTTGATGGTCCTAAGGGCCTCTGTTACTGGATGACAGATTAACTGGTCCTCCTCCCCCCCTTTTAGTTGTACCTCTTCTACGTTTACAGTTGTGACAATTGCCATTAGACTTGATAACTCAGAACTGAATAACTCAGAACTGAACTTGATAATTACTCAGAACTGAATCATAAAATCCTAGCCCTCTTATCACCAGATCCATCTGGACAAGAGGAAAACTATTCAGTAGAGTTTCTGTCTTACTCCCCTTGTTCTGACACTAATCACCCTCATGAAAACTTGTAAGCCAGCCACTTCATGCCTTTATAGGCCCCCAATTTTGATAGTTCAAGTCTAAGTTGCCTGTCCCTATCAACCCAATGTACTAAGGAGGCATGCTTGACCCTTGATATGAAGACTCCTTCCCTATTTGGTTGGAATTTGGGACAGCTTCATCCAGTTGATCAAGTTGTAGCAAATTACACTTGCCCCCTGTATCATTCTTCTGTATCTTCATCTAGTCCAATTCTGGTTGGCAAGCCATCCAAGCTATGTTAAATGGGTACTGTCTGAAAGTTTGGGAGTTCTTGCACACCTCCCCCCTCTTCACAACAGCTGGCTGCTTCACTTTTAACTCTAGAACCTAGTGGCTAGGTCAGTGTCCTTGGGTTCGGGGGTTCACACGTCTCCCTGAACTTTGAACCAGCCAGCCCATCCTTTTCTCTCTGTCATGAGCATCTTAAGGCAAAGACTGCGTGCCACTCATCTCTGTACCTTAAGGGACCAGTAGAAGTGCTCAATAAATGTTATGGTAACAGTGAGCCTTTATTGGGTACTTACAATGTGCCAGACACATTGCCAAATACCTTTCAAGCATTTTTTCATATTTTCCCTTCACAGGGTAAATGTTTATTACCATTGTTTTACCAAGGTGAAAACGGAGGCACAGAGGGCTTACATAACTTGAAGAAATGAGAACCGAAGGTCTGACTTCATCACGTGTCCTTTCAGCCCTGTTATTATTTGCTTTCTGTTCCCTTTTCCACCTAGCAATTTAGTGACCCATGCCAACAAGCATCATTCATAACATCGTTTTCATGGACTCATAGCGTTCAACCAATCCTCTTATTAGTATATGCCCAATTGTCTGACTTCATTTTTTTTTCAAATGGCTAATCAGTTATCTCAGTACCATTTGTTAAGCAATTCAGGTTTTTGTCCTACTGTTTTGAAATGCCACATTTATCATATAATAAATAGTTATATATGAGAGTTTGTTTCTAGATTTTTTTATTTTCTTATACTGGTTCCTTTGTTTAATTGTGCCAGTGCATGCTGATTTGGATTGTTATACTTTTATAATGTATTGTCATTCCTTCATTCATTCACTTATTCAACAAATATGTAGTGAGCAGGTCTGTGGACCAGTTGCTATTCTAGAAACTGAGACTCAGCAGTGGGAAATCGAGCAGTGAGCAGCAACACAACAACACTCTTCTAGTACTTGCATTTTAATATCTGACCTTAGAAGTTGCACCCCAATCAATTTTATTTATTAAGATGTTCTTAGGCATTCTTGCCTATTTATAATTCTCAATGAACTAATGTTGGTAAGTAAGAAAATATGCTCAGGATTTAATTGGAACTGAATTAAATTTATGGATTAATCTTAATGGAATTGACAATTTTTCATCTGCTTTTCCACAAGCACAGCAGGCTTCCCCTTAGAGTCAATTCTTATTTTATGTTAAGTTTAGTCTCACGTGTTCATTGCTAAGTTTGTTGCTATACATTTTATATTTTTGTCCCTAGTGTAAATACCATCTTTTCCATCATATATTCTAGATGATTAATGCTAGTACATGAGAAAGGTATTGATTTCTGAGTAGTTCTTTTAAGTCAGCATTTTACTGAATTCCCTGATTAATTGCAATCATTTCTAGGCTATCTTTTGGATTTCCTGGGTAAATTATCATACACTATGTGAAATACAATTTTTCCCCTTTTTTTTTTTGTATTTTTATCTCTGATTTGTTTTTCTTTTCTTGTTGCATTGACCAGTGCAAGATTTCTGGGATATATTGGTAAGTCTTTAGTAACTGGCTTTTCAGAGGAAATAAACCTCGTTGGTAGCATTTGTCAATTTCTGTGGTGGAAATTCTCCCACCATGATGACGTTGCTGAATGAGGATATGAGAAGAGTGATGTACCTTTGTTCTCACAAGTTAGTCAAAGCAAGTTCTAGCACACCACTTAATGGAAACCTAGGCCCATGAAAAAAATACTGTGGCCAAAAATAAAAATTGGAAATGCTGCATATATATTGCCTTCTGATAGCTTACAATGTACAATAAGAGTATACTAAAAGGTTCTGAGAAGTTCTGTAATGCATTACCCAAATTTATTTAAGCAATGGAAAAATTTTGAAGTATATAACATTGCGTTGTATCATCATGCCATTCTTTTGCCAGGATTCTCAAGTCCCCACTCACAAAGTCCTTCTACTATGCTCATCTGGGAAAACCCCATTCCTCAGTCAATTCAACTATGCTTTCTCCTGCTTTTGCATGGACTGATGAATTCTGCTGGAGAAAAATCATACAACTCTGTACTCAACCAGCCCTAAGTTGTTGATCAAAAATATTTATTGAATGAACAAATGGTTAAACAAATAAACAAATGACTAAATCAGTTGGTGCCATGATAAATTCATGCTTCTCAGCTTCAGCTGGTTTCACACCATTGCCTAGCAATTCTTCTGTATATCCCTGGTCAACTCTCTAATTCTCTACAACAGCTCTTTTCAAACTTCTCTACTCTCCTCAAAACTCCTACCTGATCTTCCTCCTTTTTCTTAGCTGACGATCTCCCAACTTCCTCATGAACTTATATGCTTGCCTCCATCAGCATCCATATTTCTCTCCTTCCCTCCATCCTTGATGGAGAGTATTGAGGCTTCTTCCTACAAAATTAGTTCCATGCTAGTACCAATACACCAGCCTCTGACCTTTTCACATCTGGAGATGGAGGGCCACAAATAATTCCCATTCCCTCACTATCTGCTGGAGCCTTCTCATAAATGGTTAATCATGCTCAAGTCTCTACAATCCTAAAAAAAGAACCCTAAGTTCTTGTCTGTATTTCTTCACCAGACTTCACAATCAATGTTCCCCAAAGAAATTATTTGGTGTGTGGCTCTTTTTTTCCACTGATCTCTTGATTTACTACAATCTGACGTCTTCACCTATCTCTTTACAGAAACAATGTCCATTAAGATCACCAATAATGATCTTTCTAACTTCAATACATGCTCCTTAGTCCTTATCTCCCTGACCTCATAGCTGCTTTAGACTCCAATCATAACTCTTTCCTCAGTAAAACATTGTCTCCTTCCAGCTTTTGTGACTTAGCATTCTTGAGCTTTCTCCTTTACCTCTCATATTACCTACTCCTCAGTCTCATTTGGTGGCTCTTCCTCCATCTCTTCTGTCCCTCAGAATGCCACCCTGGTCTGCCTTTCCTTCTGACCTACTTTGTTTTCACTGAGTCACCACATCTTTAGTGTCAGTCTTCACCTCTAGGATCTCTGCTCCCAGATCTCTCCACACCTAGACCAGGATTATCAGTGGGCCTCCAAGAAGAAATTATTGTGATAATACTGGGACTATATGCCAAAGTCTAGATTAATGAGAGTTTAGTTTTGGAACAAAAGGCAGAACCTTTTGCCTCTCATCTCACATTAAATTTCTTGGTCTCTGTCCCAAGACTATGGCTTGGTGGGAAACCGTTCTTTGCTTGGGTGAGAATCATGGAGGAACCATTTGTTGGTTCTCTGGTTCACCACCTAGGAAATTGACACCAATATCATCACTGAGTACAAGCAAGTCACTTTCTAGGGTCTTTGACAGGGGAGTTCTCTTCCCCACTACATTCAGTGACAGTAACCAAGAGAGGGACAAGCTACATGGTCAGGCCTAGAGGCAGCAGCTGACCATTAGAAACTCTACTGTACAGCCATACCCTAGAGCCTGCTCTCACACTCTGAGACTGGCTATCCCATGACATGACAACTGTGCTCTATCATCTCCAGGGGGAAACTTTGACAAGGAACCTGTCAGGTGAAGGTAGGAAGAGATTGCAGTGGCCTCGAATTTCTGGTAGATATCATCGACTTTGCTTATTCCTAATTATTCATTTATGGCCTTAACAGAACTAACCCCTCAGAAGCTCTGGTTTTTAAGATGTAAAGTGGGAATATTAATATTCATCTTATAGATTGCTGTTGTTGTTTGTAAGTGCTTTAGAGTCAGTTCAGACTCATAGGAACCCTGTATAAGGTTTCTGAGGAGTAGAACCAACTTTGTGGTTCAAATCAGCCTTGCAGTTCAGCACATTAACCTACAACGCCACACCAGGACTCCATAAGTTTCTATTAGGAGTTTATAATAACCCAGCAGGTAGAGGCTGCCTGCCCAGTACCTGCCTAACATGATGAAATAATGCAATACATAGTAAACAACCAGGTGATGTCAAGTTGATTATGGTTCATATCAACTCCATGTATTCAGAGAAGAACTGTGCTCAATGACTGATTCCTTAGAATCAGATCACCAGACTTTTCTTCCTCTGGGTGGACTTAACTAGTAGTCAAACATGTTAACCATTTGCATCACCCAGGGACTCCCAATACATAGTAGCAGATTGATACCATTATTGTCATGTGCCTAAGAAACCTAGAGAAAGGAGGGTCATGTGACTAGACAGAGAAAGCCTAGAAAGTATCCATAGGTTACTTTCTGAACTCTATTGAAACTGTCCCCACCTCTATTACTGGCAGCAGGAAGAGTTTCCACCCTCCTGAATCAGGGATGAACAGCCCCCTCCCTAGCAGCCTGGGAACTCTGTACCCCTGTTCCTCTGTCACTGAGGCCTATATTAAGCACATTAAATGTCAGTGCAGACGCTTTAACTGCTAATGTGCGGGTGAAAGGCAGGTGGAGTGCAGGTGTGTTGGAGGGAAGAAAGAAGTTAGAAGGTAGCTAAAAGAAGGAGGAGGCAGAAACCGACTGGGGGAAGAGAAAAGCAAATTTAAATTAATGAGGACCTGCAGCATAAGGGAGCAGAAGTCAGGGAAATGGGAAAGGCCAATCCATGAGATGCTCGTGAACAGTCCAGGAAATCTGTGGGACATGGGGCAACTCCAACTGCCTAAGAGTCAGGAGGAGACTGTGTCAAGTCTCTACCTAAAACCCTACAAAGGTTTCTACGGGAGGAGTGGGGAGGCTTGGTGGAAAGAACTTCTGAAAAGCAGACTGCCTGTGAAGGCGGCTGTCAAAGCAAGGCACTGTTGCTAAGGGAACCGCCTGGGAAGAGTCATTGTGTTGAGCTGAAGTCACCCCACTTCCCCCCAGAAGCCTGTAGGGTTTCATCCCCCCTCAGTGGAGGAGCCAAGTCCCTGCCCAATGTAGATGCCAGCTCTGAAATCCCTGAAAAGTGACCTCTGCACCCCTCGACTAAAGCCACAAACACTCATGGTGCCAGAAAGTGCTAGGTGCTAGGTGCTGGGGCATCAAAACAGAGCAGACCAGGCCCTGCCTCAAGGAGCTTCTGGCCTTGGGGGGGCCAGCGGAAGAAGACAATTGATTCTGATACAGGTTAGTCAGGACCATGGTGGTCTCCTGCCATCTGGAAGTCTCAGGAGATCTCAGTTCTCCAGGAGGGGTCCAGACCCCCATATGTGCCACTCAGCTCTATGCCTCAACTCCCACTCACCTCATCCATCAACATGACATTTTCATGCTCATAACCCTGTTGGGGGGAACTGTCCTCAGCCCATTTCATAGTTGAGGAAACTGACACTCAAAGTAGTTGCATCACTTGTTCAAGTTCACAGAGCCATTCAGAAGTACCGGCAAGATGTCCTCACCCCAACTCAAGAACCTGTACTCATGACACAGCCCCACTCACCAGTTCTTCCAAGTCTCTCACCTGGCAGCTCCTCATCACTAGAGTCAGTTCCTCTCAATGGTGAGCAGGGTGTGTGTTCCAGTGGTGAGCTCTGAAGGACTTTATGTAGGCTCCTAGTGTGGCACTGTAGGATCAGCACTGGATGTGAACTACAAGGTCAGAAGTTCAAACCTACCAGCTGCTCCCGGAAACCCTATACAGGTACCAACTTGACAGCATTTAACAACAACAACAACAGAGGCTAGAAGTCCTCTGTGGGATAAGAGTAAAGCTGGGAAAGGGGCGTCCCAAGTTTCATTGGAACAGGAAGGGCTCAAGTTCAGTTTCTAGAAGTGGCTGGGCTGGTAGGTGAAGCCTGGAAGGTTCATGAGTCATAGGCCAGCTCAGGAACTGGGCCACTCTGAGACCTAGAATTCTAGGGAGGAGGAAAGGGGGAGAGGTGACTAAAAGAGGTCATTAATTAGTGACCCCTCAGTCCCTCACCTGTGTAAAAGGGGTGATAACCACAGTTGCCTGTGCACAGGTTCCTGCTCCCACTCAGCCAGCTTGTGGCCTCCTACTCTACCCATTCCAGGCTCATCCCCAACCCAGACCTTGCTCCTCCCCAGTAACAGCTGTGCTCCCAACTCAATCAAACTCTTCAAACTTGGCAAACCCAAGTGACTGATCATCTGTCTCTCCTGGGTGCACAGCCTGGGGCAGTGGAGTGAACTGCTTAATACGGATGGGATGGAACCTCGTAGCCAGAGCCTTTGTAACACTCCCACCAAATGCCTGGGTTGTTGATGTTGTGAAGTACCATTGAGTCAGTTCCAACTCATAGCGACCCTGTATAGGGTTTTCAAGGAGCGGTTGGTGAGCTTGAACCATTGACCTTGTACTTCAAACTGACTTGCAGTCCAGCACATTAATCCACAGCACCACACCAGGACTACAAACGACTGGGTGGGACTATGCAAATAAGGTGTTTGTGGCCCACTGAGGGGATTAGACAGCTTGCTACTAAAGCAAATCAGGTTTCCAACACCCTTTAGGGGGTTGTTGGTATTGTTTGGTACTGTCGAGTTGGTACTGACTCATAGCAACCCTATGCACAACAGAATGAAACACTGCCCAGTCCTGTGCCATCCTCCCAATTGCTGTTAATCTTGAGCCCACTGCTGCTGCCACTGTG
>NW_006408532.1:4351177-4358227 GCF_000296735.1 Chrysochloris asiatica | reverse complement strand
TTTACCAAATATGATGTCTTTATCCACGAATTGGTCCCTCCTGATAACATGTCCAAAGTATGAGAGACAAAGTCTCACCATGCTGGCTTCTAAGGAGCATTATGGTTGTGGTTGTACTTCTTCCAACACAGATTTGTTGGCAGTCCATGGTAGTTTCAATATTCTTCTCCAACACCATAACTCAAATGCATCAATTTCTCTAATGTCTTCCATATTCATTGTCTAACTTTCACATGCATATGAGGCGATTGAAACTATGGATCAGGTGTACCTTAGTCCTCAAACTAATCTTTGTCCTTTAGGAAATGTAGTTGGTGTTAAGTGCCTTCAAATTGGTTCTGACTCAGAGCAACCCTGAAGAGGGTTTCCAAGTAGTGGCTAGTGTGTTTGAACCACCAGCCTTGTGGTTAGCAATCCAGTGCTTATCCTACAGCACCACACCAGGACTCCCCTTCAGGGACTTGCTGTCATTGTTGTAAAGTGCAGTCAAGTAGATTCTGACTCATAGCAACCCCACATAGGGTTTCCTGGGCTTTTTAAATCTTTGCGGGAGCAGAAAGCCTCACCTTTCTCCCACAAATCTGTTTATGGGCTCAAACCACTGAGCTTCTAGTTTGCAAACCCAGTGCTCATCATGTGGAATCACTGCACTTCCCCTTTAGAGGGTGTTGTTGTGTCAGTTCCGAATCATAGCAACCCTGTATAGGGTCTTCAAGAAGCAGTTGGAGAGTTTGAACCTTGCAGTTCAAACTGATCTTTCAGTTCAGTGCTTATCCTATAGCGCTACATCAGGATTCCCTTTCAGGGGGGTTGTCAAGTTGTTGTCAGGTGCCATTAAGTTGGTTCTAGCCCAAAGCGACCCTGTATAGGGTTTCCAAGGAGCAGATGGTGAGCTTGAACTGCAGACCTTGTGGTTCAAACTGACTTTGCACATTAACCCACAGCACCAGGACATGTAAATACAGTATATGAGTCCCTAACAAAGGAAGTGGTCAGTTTGGCCATCCTGTTAGGTTTAAAATGAGTCATCCCAAAGTTGGACAGGGGATTCTCACTATGACTAAGAAAGAAGAGCTGGGAGCAGAGCACATCCTTTGGACCCAATGTTGCCTGCGCTGAGGACCTCATAGACCCAGGAGACAGCGGGTTACAACAGAGAAAAGCAGCAGCAAGCATAGCAGAGAACTGGCAGCAACACACCCAGACCAGCAGGAGATGGTGCCATGGCCTTCCTGACCCATGAAAGGAGGAAGCTGAGGTTTGCTGGCAGAGTAGAGTGCTGGCATTTAGCAGCGGAACTAAAGAGCTTTGTGACAATAGCTTGAGATGCCTCCATGCTGGGGCCAGCAGCAGAGGACAAGAAGAGGCTGTCCTGATCGAAGAACTATATCTTGAGTAATTTCTAATCCTAAATTGTAACCTGCTGACTTGACAGCACTTAACATCAGCAACAACTTCCGTAATAATCCCCTTAATTTTAAGTATTATCTATGAGTTCTTTGTGGTCCCTGCCACACATGATCAAATTCAGCAGAGAGAAGTAGAGAGTGCTGTAGGAGGGACAACTCTGTCAAAACTGGTAAAGTGGTTGACAAGAGAAGATATGTCAGACCTCTGCCTCACAGCACTCAGCAGTGGGCTGTTGATCTGGATTCTCCATTCCCACCATGCCACTTGTACACTGGGATTGTGTGGCTTTGGAAGCTGAGGTCCAGAGTGCTGAAGAGATTTGCCTAAGGGTGTGGTAGCATCAGAATCCAGAATTTCTGGTTGCCTTTAGGCCAGGAACCCCCTGAGAATCAGGGTTGGACCACACTGGTCAGACTGAGTATAACATCTGACACAGGGGAGACCCATAGTCTGAGAAATGCTGCCACTGCGAAGGTCTAGGTTAGGGGCCTAGTTTAGGGAAGAGCCTGAGATTTGGGCAAAGGATTTTAGCCAACAAAAGAGTATGTAGATTTAAAGAAGAGCAATCCTGGATTCATTCCCACTTCTACCACTTACTGTCCATGGAACACGTTATTTAGTCTCTCAACTTGTTTGTTTTTTAATCTATAAAATGAGAAGTGATAGTGCCTGCCTCATAGGATTATGATAAGGGTGCAGTGAGATTTGTAAATAAAGAACTTGGTATACAGCAAGTGCTCACTAAATGACATCACTGTTACTACTAAGGAGTCTAAAGGGAGATACTTGTCGTCTAATATAGTGACAATGTAGAGCAGTGAGGGAAGCTAGGGCCTGGGTGCCTTGCCCTGTATCTCAGCCATTATACTCACCAAACAATGAGAGATCTCCTGCATCTGCCTCCCCAAGGCAGACCAAGAGCAGAGTAGGTATTCGGTGTAGGTTTGGGGAAAAGATGCAGAAAATTCAACAGTCTGCTCCCAGTCCCTTAAACTTGTGTAGGCAGTTGTATTGGTTAGCTGTTGCTGCATAACATGTCACCCCAAAACTCAGTCACTTATAATTGCACAATTCTGCCATCAAACAGCTGGGGTCATTCATACATTCACAGCCAGCCAAGAGTTGCCTTGGCAACTTTGCTCCTCTTGGCTGGGTCTCTTGTGTGTTTGGGAACTGACTAGCTATAGGTTGGCCCAGAATGCCCTTGACTGGGACCACTGGGCTCTCCTCAAAGTGTTCCATCTTCTTCCAATAGGCTAACCCGAGTTTGTCCACACAGCAGGTTGGCAGAATAATAAGAGAAACAAAGAAGGGGAGTGTGAGAGTGTATAGATGTGAGAAATCAGCACAGTCTCTTCTACAGTCACATTCTACTGCCCAAAGCTAGTCACAATGAGCACATTCCAGGGCCAAGGAGCTAGACTCCCTTCTCCATGGACACAGGATGAGGTGATGAATTGTAGCATTTTTTTTGCAGTAAATCTAACACAGTGGTGATTAAAACCATGTACTGGACACTAATTCTGATTCACTAGTCACTTGCTAGTCCCTGGATGGCACAGATAGTTAAGTCCTCAACCACTAACCCATCCAGAGGCACCTTGGAAGAAAGGTCTGGCAATCTGCTTCTGAAAGTTCATAGCCTCACAGCCGTATGAGAACAGCTCTACTCTGAGACATGTGGAATTACCCTGGTTAGAAATCAATTTGAAGGCAACTCGGTTAAACTACTTTTGCTCGATAATCTTGGACAAGTTACCATACTTCTCTGAGTCTTGGTCTCCTCAAGTAAAATTTCGTTTAATTAATTCCTGCTTCCCAAGAGTTCTGGGATGACTCAGAGAAAGCATGCCTTTGAGTCTGGGTCTGTGGGGAATAGTAGATGTGGGCTTTTTATCCCACAAGCCTGGATTTAGGGTCTAGCATGGGTTGTGGGATGAGCTCCAACTGCTTCCCACTGTGCAGGAGGAGGCTGAGGGCCCAGTAGGAGGCCTACCCCTCCAGCTCCCTTCTACCCTCCATCTTGCCCCCTCTGGAGCCCTCCTGCTGAGGACTCAAAACACCCGGGGTCTTAAGGATAGTTAAGTAGCAAACTATGTGTTTATAATAAAATTTGCCTGCTTCTCACAGACATCCAATTTGCTTACCATCCAAAGAGAAGAATTGGGTGCCTACTTCCGAAATTGTTTTAATCTCTGCCACAGAATGCTTCTGGCAGGGTTTTTCAACTGGAAAATAGGAAATGAGTTAGAAACAATGGAAGAACGTGAATAATCTCACTTAAGATGTTTGATCTTGAGATGAGATGAAGTTGAAATCGATTTCCCGGTTCACAGCCAGATAGCAGCGGTGGAGGAGGTGGGGAGGGCTAGGGGTAGCAGGACAGCCCAGGCCTGACTGGGTCCAGACCTGGCCAAAACAAGGGCCCTCCTCTATTTTCCTTGGTCTTTGCAAAGCTCTGGCAAAACTACATACGTAGATAGGCACATCAAAACTCTCATATTAATGATTGACAGAATCAATCTATGCCTCGATTTAGCAAATGTGTGCTGTGCACCTACTATGTGCTGCATCTTGTCCTAGGCATTGGACTTCCAGACCTGAATAGAACATGTGCGCTGTCCTCAAGGCACTGCGCCGGACTTGCCTGGGACCAGGATGGAGAGCAAGAGCCAAACACCTATGGTAAGCAGGTATGATGCAACATTCATAAATCTTCTACATCATCGCATGACCTGTGACTTGGGGATTTTGTTCCCTCTTATTAGATGAGACAATGGGCTCAGAGTTAAGAATATCTGACTAGTCCAAGAACAGGATCTTGAAATGACCGCAGAATCTGTGCCCTTTGCACAGGGATAATTCTGGAAAGGCAGCTTGCATGGGCAGGCGTAGGGCAGGAGAGTCTAAAAGGCAGAGTTCAGGAAACCTGCAAAAATCGATTCTGGGGAGTAGGTAGAATCTACTGCTCCTCAGCCCAGCTCAGGTAGCTGCAGCCTTAGACCTAGGCAGCAGGTCAAGGGGGCATCTACACCCTGATCCTCACACAGACACACTCACACACACCCACTCACATCAAGACAGACATACACACACAGTTATACATACATACAAACAACAGGTACCATTAGGACAAATACACTAGACATACACACACGCACATGCATGGTCTAAGGGACTAGAAACCCTTTGGGGACAGGGACCTTATCAGTCTTGCTCATCACTGTACCCCCAGCACAGTTCCTAACTCAGTGGAGCCCCTATAAATAATGAGGAAGTCCCACACGTGATTTGTGTGCACTGCAGAAGACGTGGAAAGGAGAGGTGATTAGCTCTTTGCAGCCCCCAATAGAGCTGGGCCTTGGGGAGTGGAAAAAGCTGTTGATGTGAAACATGGAGGGTGGGCTGGGTCTTGGGGGTTCGTGCCTCTCTGTTTCACCTTTTCTGGCCTGACTGGGCTAGGGACTAGGGACTAGGCCCATTCAAAGGTTTCTGTCCAGCCTGCCTGCTCTCAAGGCCCCATGGGTGACCCCAGCCCCTGCCCCCACAATAGCCCCAGCTAGGGCCTGGCCTCTCGGGGGTCCTGGGTTGGGTTTAATGCATTATTGATTTCCCCAAGACGGGAAAGTGCTGCAGCCGTGGGTCCAGGTAGCTTATTTTGTGCGTCGATGACATTCAGGTACTAGTGAAAAATTATACCAATTATTAAATCAGCCATTATTACTTCAAAGTGCAATCAGTTGTCACAGCGGAGAGAGCTTGCACGGCGCGTTATTAGTCGGGCTGTGTGCACAGGGAAAGTGCTGAGAGGGGAGACTTTAACCAAAGGGCAAATGCATGAAATTTACTTAGAAATAGCGATTTATCACCCCTGGGTTTCCTACTGCTCAAATCCAGGCAGACACTTCTCCAGCAGGAGACAGGCTCCACGGCCGCCCCTACCTCCTGCAGCTCCCACCCTGACAGGAAATGAAAAATTGAGAAGTCGTTGTAACAGCTTAAAGATGCATTATCCTTTTTGATGTGCAATTTGAGCTTCATATCCAAAGGCAGATGAAATCACCATCACCGCACCCACGCCAGGCTGAGAGGAGGAAAGAACCCCCTTTCTGAGTGTGGAGAGGGGCAAGGGGCTTGCACTGCCCAGTCTGGCCCTGGCTGCCCCTCCTGGTGGGGAGGGGGCAGGAGTGGGGTCAAGGAGACAGACCTCAGATTGGGGAGGGAGGAGGACAAAAAGGAAGAAAGATGTGTGGAGGGAAGAGAGATTTCTCATCAAGAGTCAGAGAGGCAGGGAGAAAGACAACTGAGAGAATGTTATGTGTGAAAGAGAAAAAAGAGAGCAAGACAAGAAAAAATAAGAAACAGAGGAGACATCATGAGAGACAGAGACCAAGAGTGGAAGGTAATGGAAAGACAGACAGAAAACAAGCAACAGAAACCAAGCGTGAGCAATGGTTGCCTGAACTAGAGAGGATATGAGCGGGTGTGTACATGTCCATGAGTGTACATGTGTGCGTGGGTGAGTGGTGTGCGTGTATGAGTGAACAAGAGTGTGTGGGTGTGTATGAGTATGAGTGGGTGCCCATAGTTGGAAGCAGGAGGAGATCTATATTAAGGAACTCCCCTTGCCTCGGTCTCCTTTCCTGACATATGCAAAAAGCAACAGAGGTCATATCTATCAATAACCTTTATGATTAAGATGATTAGTATGAACCCATCCTACATGAACCCCCAGGGCACTGGACCCAGAACAGCCCATTCCAATTTCCTGGTATGTCTCAGGTCTTGGGTCACCCACAGCTGAGGGCTGGGCCAAGCCCTTGCCTTGGCTGAGTGGAGAGGCCTGGATATATGTTCTGCCTCAGAAAGACCTATGACCTTAAAACCAAGCCTGCTGTTAGAGGATATCTAATGAACAGGGCAGGTGTGGGATAGAGTTCATAGGAGAGCGTTAAGCAGATGATACATATCATTCCTAATTTCACACACACTTATGACTAACAAGATGGATAGGAATATCTCAAAGAGGTAGTGTGAGTGGCAGAGTTCTGAGTCTGACATCTGATGAATTCTGATAGAATCCGCCTGAAAGCAAATTCCCTAAGGGCAAAGACTTTTGTCCTTCTTGCCCAACTCTTAAATATATGTTGAATGTGTAAATTATTTTTCTACTCTTGAGCTGTGTGACCTTAAGCAAGTTACTTCACCTCTCTGATCCTTGGCTTTATCCTTAGTAAAAGAGTTTCTATTTCATGGAAATCATTTTTGGAGCTTGAAATAAATGATTGTTATTGTTACATGCCATCGATTCAGTTCCAACCCATAGCGACTTTGTATAGGGTTTCTAAGGAGCAGTTGATGAGCCTGAACCTCTGACTTTGCAGTTCAAACCGACCTTGAAGTCCAGCGCATTAACTCACAGTACCACATATAGTTTCTGCTTAATTATTATCAATAGAAAAATAAATGAAATAAGGATATATAGTAAGGATGATGGAATCCTGGTGTGGCGCTGTGGGTTAATGTGCCAGACTGCAAAGCCATTTGAACTGCAAGGTCGGCAGTTCAAGCTCACCAGCTGCTCCTTGGAAACCCTATACAGCAGGGTCGTTATGGGTTGGAAACGACTAAACGGCACTT
>NW_006408532.1:4341003-4351077 GCF_000296735.1 Chrysochloris asiatica | reverse complement strand
CCAGACTGCAAAGCCATTTGAACTGCAAGGTCGGCAGTTCAAGCTCACCAGCTGCTCCTTGGAAACCCTATACAGGGTCGCTATGGGTCGGAATCAGCTCAATGGCACTTAACAGCAACAAGTAAGGATGATGATCTCTAAATGATAGGGTTAAGATTTTTGTCTTTCTTTTCTACATTTGTTAAATCTATCTGCTTTATACATATAATCAGAAACAAAGGATAAATTTACTTTAAAATAAACAAGAAATTGCATCATAAACTTTCTAGGGGGTCAGATTCTCTGCCCACACCTCACTTCTCCAATCTTGGGTTGAGTTTGTACTTCAGAGTTCAGCGTGTTATTTATGTTAGAGATATTTGTGTCTAGGGATATTTGTTGGGGGCCAAAGTCCCTTACCCTATTTCCTACAGCAGGTGGGGCAGGGGCTCTGCCCTAACATCACAGGACCACCTGACATGTGTACAGATTAGGCTTTTCCCTCTTCTCAGTCCTACCCCATTCCTGTCAAGCAGGTTCACAAAGACTTTGAACAGACACCAATGTGAGGCAGAATATCCTGCTCCCTGCTGCCTTCACAGGAGACTGGGAGTTCATTGCAAAAACAGACAGACATTCTCCAGTTAGAAACACCTTCCCTTTGAAGTACCCACCTTCCTTACTCTTTCAATCCCCATGCTAAGCATGCATCAGTTCTCAAAACTTTTCTACTAGGCAGCATTATTGCTCCCATTTTAGAGGTAAGAAAGTTGAGGCCTAGAAATGGGAAGTGATTTGCTCCAAGTGTGTCAGAGGTAAGGCAGGATTCACCCCAGCCTGCCAGACTCTGAGCTTGAGCCCTTTTCACAACACCTTTGCTGGTAACAGATGGAGGAAGGAATGCAGAACTAATCAACTCCTCTATTGATTCCAACTTCTCCATTGAGGAGATCGATCTTCCCATTAGAAAGGGGTGGGCAGACGTCATTAGAGGGAATTGGAGACCCAGCTCAGTGAGGCAGTTGGCAGCACAGTGAATGTCTGAGCCCAGACCACCTGACCCCAACCCTTTCTGGTCACAACTAGTGAGCACCAGATAAAGGTGAGTGCCCGTGGCCTGGAACCGGCAGTCTGCTTAGCAGTCCAAAGGGTCTCGTTGGCCAGCATGGATAGAGGTGGGCTCTGAACATCAGTTACAATTCACTACAGTCCTGATGCCACTGCCCCCTGACCCATCTTCCAGTTCATCCAGCCAGCCAGCCAGCCAGTCACCATCTTTCTACCCTTTTAGTCATCTATGAGTTTCTCTTCTGTGCCAAGTGCCATGCAAGATGCCAGGATTTCCAAAGATACCTCAGGGTACCCATAATCCAATGGTAGTGGGACAGGTTGTACTTGATTCTATTTCAAATTTTGATCCATGAACTGGATAACCTACAGAAGCTGGCAGATCACTGAACTAATGAGCCATGTTCCAGATGGCAAAATAACCCAAAATGAAAATTATTCTAAAAGCTGATCCTTCTTCTGTAAGAAGGTTCATTAGCCTTTATTACTCTCCTCCTTCTGAATGGAAGCTCAATGAGGGCAGGGACCGAGGCTTCTTTTTCCCCACTGTTCCAACATTTGACACAGAGGCCTTGCACATGGCTGGGGGTCAGTACTATTTACTGAACAGATGGATGGATGGATAATTGAAGCATTTGTGTCTCAGAGAAAGAAGCTCCTAGTATATACGTGAGAGAGTTCAGATGCTTGTTCCTTCCATACAGATGTTTCTGTAGTGTGGATTCTCAGTTTGATATGCCCACCTCTGGTGAAGGGAGCTCACTATCCAGCCAGACAGGTCACTCCATGGCTGGACGGCTCTCACTGGGGAGTCCCTGCCAGAGCTGAGCTGGGACTGGTCATTGAGGGGTTTCTTCTCACCATTAAGCTGAGCGGTTCGTGAAATAAATTCAACCATTTAACTGAAAGCAGCACCTCATCTCATCCATGGACAAAGTGTCCTTACATCCTTTATGGTTCTTCTTGTGACCTAGAGAGCCGTTCACAGCACACTCCGATTTGTCAAGATTTTTCTTAAAGTGGGTTTCCCTGAGCTGGCTGTAACACTCAGGTGCTTTTCTACTAGCTCAGAAGTGATAAGAACTATCACCTCCTCTGTTCCAGACTTCGTGTATCTGTTAAGATAGCCTGAGATCAGAGGTCAATTGATGTAGCAGATGTGAACATGTTTAGAACTGTGTCTGCACAGTGTACACAAGATTGTGCAGGTAAAACTGTTCAGCCATATTCAGAGTCAAACAAGATTCAAAGCCAAAACAAGTCTGAGATACTCATGCTGTAGAAACATCTGTTAATAAAAGCAATGAAATGGGGTGATGGTGTAGGGACGACCAGCAAATTGTCTGGGATGAAATAGAGATGAGGCAGTGTGCCACACTGGAATTGAGTTCTACTTAAACCCCCAGATCTTTGTTCCAATAAGTGGCATCCTAGACTTACCTTGATGCTACCCTGGTGAACTTGTAAATGGAGGATGTCCAGATTCAAGTGGCCCAAGAAGCATTTATGGAGTACCTACTAAATACCCAGACTCCAACTCAGTGTTTTATTGACATCATCTCAGGCTCAACTCATCTTGGGAGCTGGAAGGGTTACGCCCTGTCATTCGCCAGTATTTACTGAGTATTACTACATGGAGAAGGACATGATGCTAAGTAAAGAGGAGGGTTAACAAAATAAAGGACTACCCCCAGTGAGATGGACTGGTACCACGGCAGCGGCGGCAGCAGCAACAGACTCAAGTGTAACGAATGTGAGGGTGGCACAGGATCGGGCAGTGTTTGATTCTGTTGTTGCTATGAGTCTGAGCCGACTAAATGGCACCTAACAATAACAAAAGGTGCCTCGCTTGCCTCCCTCTAATCCTGGTCCTGGGAGAAGCTGGCTTCTCAGGGGACAGCCCAGTCTGGAAGCCCAGCCCTAGCAGGGATGCTCTTCAGATTGCAGGGGGAAGCAAAGGTGGACAGGCCAGGGATGGATAGGCCACTCAGGGTGGGTGACAATCACTTACACATTAAACAGACATAGCCACTCAGTCATCCAGCATCAGAAACCACTCATACAACAAAGGACTAAATGCTTTTTTCCATTTGGGAACAAAATTTCTTATGGGCTTCCTGGCACTGAGGCATCTGAGATTCCCCTCCAAATGACAATTCCACGCTGCCAGTGGGTGCAGAGGGTGCCTCAGAGCCAGGAGCAGGCACTGGCACAGCGAGGTGGATAAGGAAGAGGTGGCCTGGCTCCAAGGTACAGAGGGGCCAGTCCCAGAGGCTTCTGGGGCCAGAGGAGGGAGCTCCCAATTACAACCTCAATAAGGCCTTGGAAAGGTTGCTCTGCAAAATGAGAGCTAGAGAAGGCAATTGCCTCTGGCACATGGAAAACTCCAGATCTATAACTTCCTGGAACATAATTAGCTGCTAACTTCAAAGATGCATTGGGGTTTGTGTAATAGGCACTGGAGCCACGCAAGAACTGTAGAAACTGGGAGAAAAATGGGGCCGTCTGGCTTGGAAATGGAATGAGACAAAAGGCTTTCAATTCAGGGCTTCCTTCAACGGAGACACTGAGAGCAGAGAAAAATAATAATAATTATGATAACTCTCTTTTATGGAGCGCTTACTGTGTGCCAGGAACTCTGCTAAGTGCTCCACATTTGAGCTCATTTAAGGTTCGCATATCTCCATGAAGCAGGTCCTAGAAATGACAAATCGCGGTCTAGGGGTCATACAGAGTCAGGGTTTGAACACACAACCTTCTGACTTCAGATTGATTTCAAACTTTTACCCAGTGTCTCTACTACAGCCTTGCTACTGCCCCAGAACCTCCATGGCCTCAGATCACTCACCCTCCTGGGAAAGGGAGGATATGGGGAACAAAGATTTAAAAATGACCTCCACCCTCTTCCCAGCTCACATTGATTGAAGGTGGCAACCAGATAGAGATGCTGGAAGCAGAACAATGATCAGACCTGCTGGCTCCTTCTGGGGCATCCATCACAGTGGATGTATTATCTAGGGTAAGTTCTATTAGATGCTGTAACAAATAAACCCCAAACCTCGGTATCTTAACACAATAGAGGTTTCTTTTTCACTTGGGCAAATTTGGGTAAATGGATAAAATCTAATGGGATGAAAGAGGGCTTTGTTCTGCTCCACACAGTCATTCAGTGACCCAGAACCTTCCATCTGTGGCTCTGCCATCCTCTTGGAGCTCCGAGTTCTCTGTTGGAGCCTCTATATTTGACATCAGGTGGAAGAGGAACAGAGAGGGTTGGCTGCAAAAATGAACCCTGGAAATGGTATGCCTCACTTCCAGGCACATTTAATTGCCTCAGTCACATGTTTACTTCTCTTTGCAAGGATGAGTAGAAATAGAGGACTAAAGGGAAATGGGCTTGGTGAACTGCCACAATGCATGACACCTATCCTGGTCATCCACCAATTTACTTCTACTTTCAAAATTCGGTAGCATCTCTGTGCACTTTAGAAAGAACATAAGCAAAGCAGATCATGACCTTGCCCCCATATACTTTATATGTATTTTATGCTCTAGCAAAGAAAGTGGAGCATAAAATAACAACAATAAATCATGTCTATTCTTATTGCAATTGTAATGAAACCTGTTACGCTGGGGTCAGAGAAAGACAGGAACCCAGATACTCTTCCCTGAAAAAGTGGTTCACACTGAGCCTGAAGGATGAGTAGGAGTTGACTAAGTGAACTACAGGAGAGCTTTCCAGGCACAGGGAACCACATGTGCAAAGGCCTTGGAGAGCTTTGCTCCTGCTCAATCCAGAGTCACTGCCTATACAGACCTGCTAGATCTGATTCCATAAGAGGCTTCTCCCAGGACCCTAAGAGAGGCTCTTGAGCAAGTCTCAAATGCTTCCTACAGTTTCCATATCTTACTTGTCCAGGATAGAGCCCTCACTCAGCAGGTCTGCTTAGTTGGGTTCACCATAAGGCCAGGATACTATCTTGTACCAGCTCCATCACTAACTCCATCCAGACAGCTGTCCCATGGGGCTTGGATTCATGCCTGTGACTGTATACAGATCCTCTTGGGATATGGATCTCAGGTCAGCAATACCTTTCAATCCTAAGGATCTAAATACCTTTTCCAAGAAACCAAGTCCTGATGATTTGCCTTGGGCCAAGAGCTGACCACAGCACACTTTGGCTTAATGTCCCTGCCCAAACTACTCCAGCATGAGGGGTGAGGGGGGAGATCCTGGATTAACATCTCCATGGCCCTTGGGCCTCTGTCAGCTTCCAAGGCATAGCCAGTAGATGGAAATGATTCCATTGCCCTGGAATACTCTTGGTTTAGTGTTGTTAAGTACTGTCGAGTCAGTTCTGACTCATAGTGACCCTGTATATGGTTTCCAAGGAGTGGCTGGTAGGTTTGAACTGCCAGCTTTCAGTCAGCAGTCCAGTGCTTTATCCTTTAGCAGCACACCAGGACTCCTGATGTTTAGTGTTGTTATGTGCCTGTGCTTAGTTATTGTTGTTGTTAGGTGCCATAGAGTTGTCACAGACTCATAGCTACCCTATGTACAACAGAATGAAACACTGCCTGATCCTCGGCCAATCTCACAATCATTGCTATGCCCGAGTCCATTGCTGCTGCCACTGTGCCAATTCATCTCATTAGGGGGTCTTCCTCTTTTTCTGTGACTCTCCTCTTTACCAAACATGAAACCCTTCTCCAGGGACTGGTCCCTCCAGACAATATGTTCCAAGAATGAGAGACAAAGTCTGGCCATCATGGCTTCCAAGAAACACTCTGGCTATACTTCTTCCAACAAAGATCTGTTTGTTCTTTCTTCTTGAGCTGACCTTTGAAATTTTCTGTTCAGCTCTTGTACCTCCTCTCACTTCTTCCATTTGCTTTAGCATCTCTATGCTGAAGAGTAAGTTTCAGAGTTTCTTCTACCCTCAATTTTGGTCTTCTTCTTTTTTGTCTTCTTAATGGCCTTTTGCTTTCTTCCTTGTATGATGTTCTTGACGTCATACCACAACTCTACTGGTCTTCAGTCTCTAGGACCAAATTTGTTCTTCAGATCATCTCTACATTCAGGTGGATTGTATTTAAGGTCATATCTTGGCTCTTGTGGATTTGTTTTCATTTTCTTCAGCTTCAGGCTGAACTTGCATATAAGCAATTGATGGTCTGATCCACAGTCTGCCCTGACCTTGTTTTGGCTGCTGATATGGAGCTTTTCCACTGTCTCTTTCCACATATGTAGTCAATTTGATTTCTGTGTATTCCATCTGGTGAGGTCAATGTGCAGAGTCATCTTTTATGTTGTTTAAAAAAGGTATTTGCAATGAAGAAGTCATTAGCCTTGCAAAACTCTATCATGCAATCTCCAGCATCATTTCTATCACCAAGACCATATTTTCCAACTACTGATCCTTCCTCTTTGTTTCCAACCTTTGCATTCCAATCGCCAGTAATTATTAATACATTTTTATTGCATGTTTGATCAATTTCAGACTGAAGACATTGATAGAACTCTTCAATTTCATCATCACTGGCTTTAGTGGTTCGTTTGTAAATTTGAATAATAGTGATATTAACTGGTCTTTTTTGTATCTATCTATTATAGATAGATCTTGATGTGTTCTTTTTGATAATGAATGTGACACCATTAGGCAAATCTGCTGCACAAGACCTTTTTGAAGTGTTGAAGAGCAAAGATGTCAGCTTGAGGACTAAGGTGTGCCTGACTCAAGCCATGATATTTTCAATAACCTCATATGCATGTGAAAGCTAGACAGTAAATAAGGAAGACCATAGAACAGTTGACACATTTGAGTTACAGTGTTGGAGGAGAATACTGAAAGTGCCATGGGCTGCCAAAAGAACAAACAAATCCACGTTGGAAGAAGTGCAGCCAAAGTTCTCCTTGGAAGCCAGGATGGACAAACTTCATCTTTCATACTTAAGACATATTGTCAGGAGGGACCAGTCGCTGGAGAAGGATATCATATTTGGTAGGGTGGAGGGTCAGAGAAAAAGAGGAAGATCCCCAACAAGATGGATTGGCCAGGTGACAACATCGATGAACTCAAGCGTGGTAACAATAGTGAGGTTGGCCCAGGATCGGGTAGTGTTTTGTTTTGCTGTGCATTGGGGCACTGTGAGTTGGTACCGACTCGGTGGCACTTAACAAAAACAACAAAGCATAGTAAACCATGTGATTGTCATACCAGTCCATTTTAGCTCACTAATGCCTAGGATACCAATGTTTATGAATTCCATTTCACTTTTGACAATTTCCAATTTTCCAAAATTCATACTTTATACATTCCATGTTCCGATTATTAATGGATGTTTACAGCTATTTCTCCTCATTTTGAGTTGTGCCCCATCATCAAATGAAGGTACGAAAGGTTTTATTACATTCTTGTCTTCACAGTCAACTCTATTTTAAGGAAGCAATGTCTTCCAACCTGAGGGGCTCATCTTCCGGTACTATAACTGACAATATCCTGGTGCTCTTCATCATGTTTCAATATTTAATAATCTGGTGCTGACAGTGTCCCACTACTATTCATAAGATTTTCAGTGACTAAATATTTGAAAGTATCCCATCTCTCCTTCTTCCTAGTCTGTCTTCCTCTGGAAGATCAGCTGAAACCTGTCCATCATAGGTGACCCTGCTGGCATTTAAAATACCTTCTAGCATCACAGCAATATGCAAGCCACTACAGTATGACAAACTGACAGACGTGTGGTGGATGTGTTTAGCAGGACCACCTAAATGAGTGATTTGAATTGTAGGGACAGTGACACCCCAAAAGGCATATTGTTGTTGCTGTTGTTAAGTGCCGTCGAGTTGGTTCCAACCCATAGCAACCCTGTATAGGGTTTCCAAGGAGCAGCTGGTGAGCTTGAACTGCTGACCTTGCAGTTCAAATGACTTTGCAGTCTGGTGCATTAATCCACAATGCCATACCAGGACTTCAAAAGGCACAGTCTTGCTAAATTACCTCCTAAAAAGGCTGAGACTTGCTAACTAGAGGGCCCTTGGCTTCTCTGAGCACCTGTTGAATGTGGAAATAACAAAGCTGGATAGAGAAATAGGGCAGAACCTAATTATTCTGTTTCTTAGAGGGAAGAGAAAATAAAAGTTTGTTGTTGGGGTGGGGTTGGGGTAAAGAATTCAGCCAGTCTGGCCCCTAAGAGAAGGAAGGGGAGGACAAAAAAAACCCTTTAGCAGAGGAACTAAGGAGGGGCTAGAGAACACCAAAATGAAGGCCTTTTTAGTGGTTTGATACTGAGTGTGTGATATAGTGTTGTTATTCTTAAGTTCTGTTAAGTCAGTTTCAACTCAAAGCAACCCTGGTGAGTTTGAACTGCCAACCCTGTGTTCAAACCAACTTTGAGGTCCAGTGCTTTATCCCTCAGTGGCACACCAGGACTCCCTAAAATATTCAACAAATAAGATCCACTAATGCTCTTGTTGGGGGTAGGGGAGTGGAGAGGGGTTGTAAGGATATAGAATTCTGCAATTAAATTGGCCTGGGAGCACAAAGCAGAATGCAGTTCATGACCACAGGTGCTGGGAATAAAGGGATGGCCACACCTGGGCTACATGCTTGATGAGTAATCCTTTCAATATAGCACCAGATTGGCTCTGAGTGACCTGAACAGTGGACTACCTTTTAAGTGGGTTATCAGTTGGCAGATATGGGGTATCTGCAAATACTCTACCTGGCAGCTTTTCTTCTGCCTATGGCAGCACACTCCACCCAGACCAGGGCAAACCAGAGGTCTAGAGAGTTCATGCTTGTAGAAGCAGACATTGACCAATGATGAAAGAGGAGTCAATGGATAAATACTAAGCTGTCTTGTCTTTCAGTTGGGACAACTCTTGGGCATGTTTTACATCTTCTGAAGTGCCTCAGTAGATTTTACTTCAACTGCCCACTTGACCATTTGCTCTTAATTTAGCTTCCCTGTCTCTTTTCCATATTCTCTTACTGGCGTTTCCTGGAATCACTTCCCAAATCCCTAGGATTTCGATTCTCCTTCAGTCCTTGCTCTTTATGGAGGAACCCAACACAAGGCATCAGGCTGACTGCCTCACAGCTTGGTATGGTATGGTCTTCTTGGTGGATCTCTGTGGCCAGTGGCCATCACCAGGCAAGTTGTGCCCTTCTTGGTCCCATGCAAAACAACAAGGCGCCAAGCAGACACAATAAACCCACAGATTTTCCAGATCTCAGTTTCACTCCATTCCCCTCTCTAGGCCAAAATCTTGGGACCTTCCTGCAAAGGAGCATTTGTTCTGCAAAGCAGGGAAGATTCTTCCCTCCCCCGCCCCCCACTGGGGAAGTGGTTCTAAGTTAGCTTTCTCAGAAACGGTTCTCAGATGGAAGAAAAGCAGCTGTCGTTGAAACCACGTCAATCTGAGCGGTAAAAGGTTTGGGCAAAAACATATTTTATTGTTCTTGCTGTCAGAAACATAAAGATTTAAGGGACATGTGACTTGGTAATTGCTGTGGACTTTTTTTTTTCCTTGACAATAAACATAAAACTTAAAACTGTATTAAAATCATTTGACAATTTTTATGCTCAAAGAGCCCAGAATGAATAATGGGGTTTTTTTACTTTTTTTTTCGCATCTAAAATGCACTCTCGTCAACCTATAAAACTGTCAGAAATAAATTAATCAAAAGCAGATTATATAATTAAAAGTCGCTATTTCCGTCTCTGCCCGGTTGAGATCGGAGTTGTTTGTTTATGTGTGTCTCTCTCTTCCTTTTTTCCATTTTTAATATATATTTTAAAGTTCTAAATGATGGCACCCTTAAACCCGTCTGCTCTGTCTGAGGGAGACAATGAAACGAGGGCTTTCCTTAAAAAACCCATCTGTCTTCTCCAGCCAATCTCACCAAGTCCTAATCTTAACAGGCACCATCCCTCCAAGTCAGTGCAGATTCCACATGAGTATTAGAGGCTCATATGCTCAGGGGCTAACCAAGAGATGGACGTTCAAGTCCATCAAGGACA
>NW_006408532.1:4335406-4339362 GCF_000296735.1 Chrysochloris asiatica | reverse complement strand
AGATGATATACGATGGAATGAATGTAAAACTAAAGTTCTCCCATGTAAACTATCATATAATTCACAATAAGACATTAAAAAAAGAAAAGAAAGGGTTGGCGATCAACTTCTGAAAACTCAGCCACTGAAAATCTTATGGAGCATAATTGTACTCTGACACATGTGGGTCACCATGAGTCCAGATCAGCACAACAGCAACTGATTTGGTTTAATAGAGGCAAGTATTTCAAAAAGAAAACAGGACTCCTTTTCCTAACCTGGCAGTATGGAAGAGAGGACGTCGTGGAGGCTTCTAGTGGGCACCCCTTGTCCCATTTTCTTCTTCTGAGCAGCCTGGAGGATTACAACTCCCTTCTCCCTTGCAGTTAAGTGGGGCCATGTGACTTGTTCTGCTCAATGAGCTGTGAGCATAAGTGATGTGTGTCATTTCTGAGTCAAGGTGTTTAAGCTGTGGTTTAAAACTCTCCACCAACTTCTGGATTGAGGTGGCTGTGTGTTCCAAAATGTGCAGCTACAGGAGAACAGAATTTCTGGTAACCTGGATGACTGAGTCACCGTATGGTAGACAAAATCCTGCAGTCTCTCAGACTGACAGCAATCTTTATTGATTAAGTTGCTGAGATTCTGGGGTTGGTTTGTTACTTCAGCATAACCAAGACTATCCTGAATACTATAAGGGATCATTATGATCTAGAAGGAAAAGAACTAAATGCTAACTCTGGTGAGGAAAAAGAAAGGGCAACAATGTGGGGAGAAATATACAAGAGGAGGAATAAAACTAGCAAAGGGAGCAGAGTAATTAGAAAAGAAGGCAAGTATAATCAGTAGAAATCTTAGGGCATGGAGGCCTGGGTACCAAGGTCTGACTTTGGTCTTCATCTGAGACTCTGTGGAGAATGACTCTATTCCAGAGGGGGAAACCCAGAGGAAAGAGGAGACTGGCAGACTCAGAGGATCTTTTCTCTAAGCTGGTGTCTGCTTACCCAAGACCTCCCTTATGTTGGGCCACAACACAGTAAGATCAGTTACCATTTTCCTGTGCTGTTTCTGTGGTGGTATCAGAGTAGGGTAACTGGGTGAGACCCAGATGGACCATATATTCTCTGGAGCAACCTGGAGTTCCAGGATTTACAAGCATGTCCCTCCAGGACAAAATGCAGAGTAGGAAGCCCAGGACAGTGTCCCTCAAACCAGCCTTTAATCAGTCCCCATGCAACGACCACCTTGTCTTGTTGTTAAGTGCCATTGAGTCAATTCTGACTCATAGAGACCCTGTATAGGGTTTCCAAGGAGCAGCTGATGATCTTGGACTGCTGACCTTGCAACTCAAGTCAACCTTGCTTCTCAAACCAGCTTTGCAGTCTAGTGCATTAACTCATAGCGTCACACCTTGTCTTTGGGGGAGTCCCCAAAGTTTTCCACCCAGTGATCTTAGTTGGATTGAGAAGACTGAGCAGGCCAAGCAGGGTCATAGAGGCATGAAAAAGGAGACTCAGAGGTGGGAAGATGAGAAGAAAGGATCAAAAGAAAAGATGGGGAGGAGAGAAATTAATATTTTTTTAGCTTTTCCTTTGTCTGGGGACTTCACTCTCAGTATCCCATGGAATAGACATTTTTAGGCTCATTTCACAAATGAGAAAATAGAGCCTCTGAGGAGCTCTGCAAGTGGCAGCAGTTGGTACAACATCCCACAGCCATCCTAGGCTATCTGGGTCCAAAGAACATGTTTGCAAAGCAAAATACCAGGGCTCTTTAGGGTGAGGGAAATGTTTTATACCAAATGAGCCAGAGAAGTGGGGAGATGGGAATTTACTCTCACCTTGTGGCAGAGGAGATGAGCTAAGCAGGACTGGAGAAAGCCCTCTCTGACTTCAGAAGGTCCCCAAGCTGGGCTACCTGCCCCATCAAGGATAGGATGTTTCTGTTAGCCTTTCTTATCATGCTAAAGAATAATCTTTCTATTTTTATTTTGCTAAGAGAGGTTTTTCTACCAAATGGATGCTGAGTGTTATCAAATGCTTTTTTATCATCCATGGTTTTTCCCTTTTGGCCTATTAATATGATGAATTATATTAATTGAGTGCCTAAAATAGAACTGTCCTTGCATTCCAATAATATACCCTACCTGGTCATTGTGGAATATTAACTTAATATATCGCTAGATTCAATGTGCTAATATTTTATTGAAGATGTTTGCATCTCTGTTTGTAAATGAGTTTAGCCTGTGGCCTTCTTTTTGTGCTAATTTTTGGCAGGTTTATTTAGCTTTGTAAATGAATTGCTAGGACTTCTTCTTCTGGAAATACTAAGGGTCAGATATCCCAAAAATCTTCCAACCACCAACACCTAGAAATGCTTAATACAATTTAACAAATACCTGAGCTTGCAAAAAAAAAAAAGTATAGGAAATTGCCAGGAGCCAGAGATAAAATGGGAACTGAAAACTAGAGAGGTAAGCACTCAAGTTGTTACTGTAGCTGCCTGGGGCGAGGGGAGAAGAGGTCATGCCCACACAAGGACAGGAGACAAGGCTTTGGGTCTGAGTTAGTGAGAAGTTCACATGACATCCCCAGGAACTGTGCTCTCAGTTAAGTGTAGACTTGAAAAAAATTCTGCCCTCTTGTATAGGAAGAGAAGAGAGGGGGTCATAAGAATGGGGGTGGGGGACAACATTCAAGGAGAGAAATCATTGAGAATTTTGTAGAATTGATTAAAAATACTCTCAGTTCACAAGGTTCTTTGTGTCTTGAGCAAAACAAATAAAAATAAATCCATATCTTGTCATACCATAATGAAGCTGTAGAACACCAAGGCTGAAAAAAGAAAACAACTTTAAAAGTAGCTAGAGAAAAAAGAGAGATCATCAATAAGGGATGTAAATGACAAACAACAGATTTCTGGTTAACAGTAGAAGACAGAAAATAATAGAAGAATATTTTCAAAATGATGAGGTAAAATTATCGTTAACTTTGAATCCTATTCATAGCTAAATTATCACTCAAGAATAAGGGGGAAATAAATGTAGTTGTCTAACTGATTCTAAGCAAACTACTAAAGGTCGTACTTCAATGAGAATGAAGTTGAACCCAAAAGAAAAGAGTAAGATGTAAAAGCAATATGTGAAAAAATAAATTGTTAAACATTTGAGCAAATCTAAACAAGATGTAGACTGTATAGATAAAAAATAATAGTAGTTTGGGGAGATATAAAAATAAGGTGAGACTAGAAAGCTGGACATGTAAAAGTTGGACAATGAATAAGAATTGATGCAAAGAATATTAAATATACCTTAGGCTGCCAGAATAATGAACAAATTTGTGTTGGAAGAAGTAAATGCAGAATGTTCCTTAAAACAAGAATGGAGAAACTTCATCTCACATTTGGACATGTTATCAGGGCAGATCAATCCACAGAGAAGGACATCATGCTTGATAAAGTAGAGAGAGGGTCAGCAAAAAGGAGGAAGTCTCTCAGTGAGATGGATTGAGACAGTAGCTGAACCAGTGGGCTCAAATATAGCGATGAATGTAAGGCTGGTGCACGGCTGCACAGTGATTTGTTCTGTTTTGCACTGGGTCTCTATGAGTTGGAAGTGATTCAATAACATCAAAACAGTGGCTAAATACTGGACAAGTTTAACATGTAAGCCTAGAAGGGATGTTCAGAATCACAAGAGTTCTAAGGAGCCCTGTTGCATAATGGGCTATGCATTGGGCTGCTAGTCCCAAAGTCAGCAGTTTGAATCTACCAGCTGAGTCATGGGAGAAAAATGAAGCTATCTGTGCGCCTGTAAAGATTTACAGCCTCAGAAACTCACTATCAGTTGGACCAAATGGACGGCACACAGCAGCAAAGTTTTGAAGGAGGAAAGCTAATTAGTGATTAGCTTTGTTGTTGTTATTAAGGTGCCATCGAGTCAGTTCCTACTCACAGAAAGTCTATGCACAACAGAGTGA
>NW_006408532.1:4331182-4333661 GCF_000296735.1 Chrysochloris asiatica | reverse complement strand
AATTCTTCTGTGGTCTTCCTTATTCACTATCCAGCTTTCACATGCATATGAGGTTATTGAAAATACCATGGCTTGGGTCAGGCTCACCCTAGTCTTCAAGCTGACATCTTTGCTGTTCAACACTTTAAAAAGGTCTTGTGCAGCAGATTTGCCTAATGCAATACGTTGTTTGATTTCTTGACTGCTGCTACATGCATATGAGGCTATTGAAAATACCATCTTAGTCCTCAAACCGATATCTTTACTCTTGAACACTCCAAGGAGGTTGCTTGCAGCAGATATGCCTAGTGCAACATGCAGTTTGGTTTCCTCACTGATGTTTCCATGAGTATTGATTGTAGATCCAAGCAAAATGAAGTTTTTGACAGCTTTAGTCTTCTCTCTACTTATCATGATGGTGCTATTTATTGGTCCAGTTGTGAGGATTTTTGTTTTCTGTGTATTTCTATTTATTTATTGAGTTGCAATCCATACTGAAGGTTGTAGTCTTTGATCTTCATTAGTAAATATTTTAAATACTTAGTGATTATCATTAATATTAGTTAAGAATATGAATGTTAAAAATTTTAAAGTAGGTTTCTAACACCATTATCCATTAAAAGGAACCAGGCCTTCTTGGAAAAATTAGTCAGGAAATATGCAAGATTAACCTAGAGCATCTTGTAGTACCAGAAAGTAAGTGAATGCTACCCACATGCTTATGGGTCAAAAACACAATAACTATGATAATGTAAATAGTATACATCAAAACTTGTGGGATGCTAAAGGAGTACTTGGAGGACAAGAATATATTAGACAAGAGAGATTGAAAATTAATTAAACACTCAATTTAAGAAATTAGAAAAAGAACCAACAGAGTAACCCAAAGAAAGAAGAATGAAGGAAATGATAAAGATAAGAGCAGAAAATAATTTACTTAAAACCCAGACAATGAGAAAATTTTAAAAAATTAAAAACTTAAGGAAGGGGGAAGGCACAAATAAATAATACTAGGAATCAACAAAGGAAAGAAGTTCAGAGAAAGCAGTGATTTTAAAAATCACAAGGGTTTTGAACAACTTTGTGGCAATAAACTTTAAGACCTGGTAAAAATGCTCAACTTCCTAAATACCTAGCTTATCAAAATGATGTCAAGAAGAAATTGAAACTCTGAAGACATAATCATTAAATAATTGACTTATTTATTTAAAATATAACCTCTTCCTTCATCCCCCAAAATACTAGGCCCAGATGATAATAGTCAACTTCTGCTAAACATTCAAAGATGAGATTAATCCCAGTCTTATGCAAAATTATTCCCAGAAATAGAAGTCATATCCCTCAACTCTCTTCTAGGAGGCTTAAAGTACATTATATATCACAGTACTTTATATATATCACTGCCCTGGCAGTGCAGTGAGTTGAGGATTGGGCTGCTAACCCAAAGGTCAGTGATTCCAACCCACCAACTGCTCTGAGAGAGAAAGATGAAACAGTCTGCTCCTGTAAAGATTTACAATCTTGGAAACCCTGTATAGGGTCAGTATAAGTTGTAATCTATTAGATGGCAGTGGTTTTGGTAGCACTTTTGACGATACCAAGTGGCACACTGGATTAAGCACTGGACTGCTAACTGAAAAGTCAGCTGTTGAAACTCCCAACTGCTCTGTGGGAGAAAGATGAGGCAGTCTGCTTCCATAAAGATTTACAGCTCAGAAATGTCATGGGGCAGTTCTACTGTGTCCTACAGGATTGCTGTGATGGCAGTGGAGTTTGGTAAGACCTTGATGCAAAAACCAGGTAACGATGTATGAGAAAGGAATTAGACCAGCATTTTCGGCACAGAAGCAGTAATCCTAAGTGAATATTAGTAGCCAAAATCCCACATTGTATTTTTGTAAATGACAAAATTGCATCTATCCTAGGAATACAAGGGTGGTTAAATACAAGAAATATATATGGAGCTCATCACATTAAAATAATAACAAGAAACCTCCCTCTAAGACTGAAGCTTGCTGGTGCCCATGTTGGTCTACTGGTGAGTGGAAGAGGGGGAAAGGCAGCAATGAAGAAATGGGCTGAGTTCAACCACGTTCCATAGACTCCCATTGACCTGTAGATAAGAGAGAAAAGAGGAAGGGCTGGTTGGTCCAAAGTGTGGTGAGATCTGGGGTCACCTGAGTCTATGGACAAGGACATAGCCACAGAGGGCTAGAGCTGAGAGTGAAGTATCCAGCTGATATGAAGTCAGAGGAGTAGCACAAGAACACCTAAGATAGTACCCATGTGATCTCGCCTCGATGGCTTGATAATCAGAACTCAACTAGAGGAAGAAGAAGAAAAAGAAAGAGAGCACAAAACAATTTTTGATAATGGAACTGAGGGTAAATTGCTACAATTTGATGAACTTGACCTATACTCATGGAGGTTGTTGTTGTTGTTGTTGTCAGGTGTTGTCGGAACCGATTCATAGTGACCCCATGCACAACAGAACGAAACA
>NW_006408532.1:4296616-4328617 GCF_000296735.1 Chrysochloris asiatica | reverse complement strand
AAAAAAAAAAAAAAGAAAGAAAGAAAGAAAGTGAGAGACTAAGAGATGGCAGCCAGGAGGCAGACTTGCAGAATGTGCCTTTTGGTGGTGTAAACTATTATATATGTCTAAGTGTTTTAAAAAAAAGCTAAAGTGAATAGAGAGAAATACTGTTAACTGATGGTACATGGAGGGGATTATAATCATTGTAATAAAACAAGGTGTATGATTTCTTGAATGTAAAACTGATGATCTGCCCTGTAAACTTTCACTCAATTCACAATAAAAACCTTAAAATAAAATAAAACAAAATAACAAGAACAATAAAAAAAAAAAAACTGCCATCGAATCAATTGACTCATAGGACAGAGAGGAACTGCTCCTTATGATTTCCAAGACTACAAATCTTTATGGGAGCAGCCAGCCTCTTTTTTCTCCCATAAAGCACCAGGTTGGCTTGAACCACAGACATTGCAGTTAGCGATCCAATGCACCCACAGCACCACCAGGACTCCTTATTTCAATATGGTTGTTGTTTTTGTGAAGTGTCGTCAAGTCCATTCTGACTCATAGCAACCCTGTATAGGTTTTCCAAGGAGGTGCTGGTGGGTTTGAACTGCCAACCTTTTGGTTAGCAGACCAGTGCTTATTCTAAAGCACCACTAGGAAAAAAACATTTTATAAATTTCAACACCCATACATAAGTGGAAAATACTCTTAACCAAAAATAAAGATTGAGATGATATAGAGAATGTCATCAGTAAATATTCTACTTAATGGTTACATGTTAAAAAAAAAAAAATTCCTTTTAAATTCACAAACAAGACTAAAAATATCCTTTATTACAATTCTACTCAACACTGTCCTGAAAGTTCTAAATCATACAGTAGAAACAAAATTGTCAATATTTTCAGCTGATACTACTATATTAAAAAAATTCAACAGAATCTGTAGGAAAACTATGAAAATAGAACGGTTGAGTAAGGTTTCTTGATTCATATACTAAAGTGAGTTTCATTTTTATTCTCTTGTTGTAAACAATTCAAATTTTTAATTTAAAAGCAACCCACAATGACAACAAAATCTATAAGGCATCTAGGAATAAATCTTAGAATAGTGTTACAACTTTATAGAAGGAGTTAGAAGATTATTGAAAAACTCAGAAATGACCTATATAAATAAAGGATATACAATTTTATACCTAGAGAGACTCAACATCGTACAGATTGTCCCTAAATTGAGACATAGATCCAATGTAATTCCAATCAAAGTTCCAACTGAGTTTTCCATGAAATTGATTCACTGATTAGTATCCAGCATTTCTAAAGGACTCATACAAATCCATAACATGAATTGAAAAGTTTTCCTTCTCTGTTTACTCGCTGGCACAAGTTAAATGACTTAGAAATTATTTCTTCACTTAGTTGTAAAAGAACGTCTTTACCAAATCCAGTGGGTCAAATGAGTTTAACTATTATAAATCTCAACTTGTTTGCAATTTGTCTATTTGTATTTTCTGCTTTATTGCTTTATTTTCCTAGAAAATAATTTTAGGATTTTAAAATTCATTCATACAATATTCTTTTATAATTTGAAAATAATCTATACATCTATGGTTATATCTCCTTTCTCATTTATTACACTGCCTTTCGATTACTTTTTTACTTCTTGATTCATCCTACCAGAAAATTGTCTTTCTTATAGATCTTTCTAAATAAGTGGCATTTGGGTTTTTAAATCATGTCTACTTTTTAAATTTTCTATTTCATTAATTTAAGCTATTATCTTTATTAATTTCTTTCTTCTGTTTTCAATTTTCCTCTTTTTTCAATGTCTTGCACTGGATGCTTAGGTCATTTATTTTCATGCTTGCTCACTTAATTATAAAAGCAATTAGAGCTGTGAATTATCCTGTGAGTACAGGAATAGCTGCATCTCTTAAGTGTTAATGTGTAAGTTTGTCATTGTCTTATTTTTCTAAATATTCTGCAGCAGCAGTCTAGTTTCCCATTTCACAAAATAATTATTTAGCAGAATGATTTCTCATTTCCAAGAAGATGTTTGTCCTATTCTCTTAGCAATTAATTCCTAATTTTATTGCATTGAGGTCAGGAAAATGTGGCTTGTGCAAGTTTTCTGTTTTGGAAAGTACCAAGGTCTTCTTTATGGCTCAGCCAATTTTTTTAAATATTCTACGGACATTTGGAAGCAATGTATTCTTTGTTGTGGCACAAAAAAATGTTAGATATGTAGTCACTCAACATAAACATATATAAAATTATTCTGATAGTCCATATTTTCTATTTATTTAAGAATTCACATACTGAGAGTGACTTGATAAAGTCTGTTACAACAGCTGTGACTTAGTGCAACCTCACGCAGGTCCCTTTCGCATATTTCTATTGGAGACAGTACCTTTAACATATAGTCAACTTCTGTATGCATTTGGATCCAATCCGATAGTCTCATTCATTAGCCTGTCTTCAGGCACCAGATAAGTCCTACTTTAGTTATGGGGACTTTAATAACTGTAGGGTTAGTACCCATAATGGTAATTATTTTTCAGTTTTGCTTTTTTTTCACTCTACTTTCTTGTTGGTTGCTTTGTTTGAAATTTTATAAACTTGTCTACTTTTTCTTTCTTTCTTTTGAGCACATTGACACTTTGGGATTACATTAAATTTCTAAATTAACTTGGAGAGAAATTACCTTTTTGTGATGCTGAGTCTTGCTAGCCAAAGACATGTTATGTTTTTCCATTTGTTCACATCTTTAGATGCTTCAGAAATGTTTCAAAGTTTTTTTCACACAGGTTATGTAAATTTCCTGGTAAATGTATTCCTGAATTTTTTCCTGCTATTATAAATGAGATCTTTTCTTCCATTATATCTTCTAACTCCTTATTATTATATACAAAAACAGTTAACTTCCACATATCAATTTGCAACCCACTACTTTTTTGAATTCTCCTGCTATTTATGGTAGCTTTAAATTTGATTCTCTTGTGTTTTGTGAATATATGACCATATTATCTGCAAATAGTGCCATTTGACTTCCATTCCCAATATCTTATCCCTTTAATTTCTTTCTTTTGGCTAGTATCTCCAGCTCAATGTTTAATAATAGTGTTCTATCAGATATTCTTATCTTGCTCTTGATGTTAGCAGGAATATTTCCAGTGTCTCCTCATTAAGTATAATATTGACTTTTATTTTACAAGGAAGATGTATTTTATCATGTTAAGGAAAAATACACATATTCCTGTTTTATTAGAAATGTTTTTATAAAGTAATAAATTTTTCAAGTGCCTTTTTTAGTGTTTATAAAGAAGACAATATAATATTTATCTTTAGATCTACTAATACTATGAAATGTATACAGTGAATTATATTGGTATCTTTTCTAATATTGATAGTTTGTACATTTTTTAAATAAACTTCATTTGGTCAAGATATATTTCTTTTAATGTGTTGCTAGATTCAGTTTACTTACTTTGGGTTTTCTTAGGACTATTTGTATTGTTTTTTTATAAGTGACATTGGTCTGTAGTTTTTTTTAGTGCAATATTTTTCTATTTTGGTATCAATGTTTTACTTGCTATATTAAAATAATTATAATGTTTCACCTTATTAAAGTTCTGAAGCAGTTTAAATAATATTAGAATTATCTTCTCATTATGGACCTGGTGGAATTCCCCTGTAAAACTATCTGGGCCTAGTACTTTTTGGGGGTGGTAAATCTTATATGACTTTAAAGACTTCTTAAATGGAAATGTGTAGATTTTCTACCTCTTCCTAAATCAGGTTTAGAAAACTCATCAAATTCATACAAGATCTTTAATATATATACATAAAATTGAGCAAAGTAGTTTCATATGAGTCTTTACCTTCCTCTCTTTCTGTGGTTAGTTTTCCTATATCATTTCTTATTTCATGCATTTAGGCTTTTCAGATCTTTCTCTTAATTAAATTCTCTTGTGGTTTATTTTATTGGTTTACTCTAAGAATTAGCTTTTGGAATGATTTATTAGTTTTGTTTTTCTGCTTACTAACTCATAATTAATTTTTATCTTTACTAGCTCTTATTTCTGCTTTTCCTTGTTTTGTTTTCTTTTGCTTGGTTTAGTCTAAGCATTCTTAGATGAAATGCTTGATTTTCTTGTTTTCATCTTTTTATTTACTTTTATAAATAATGAAGGCTTTTGCTCTGAGCATTACCTTAACTATTTCCCACCTATGGATTCTGATTGTAGCTTATTATCTTTATGTTATAAATTTCTACTATTTTTCTTTTTTGTGTGTGTTCAGGGGAGGCATAGATATAAGGAGCTAGGGTTAAGGTTAGGACTACAACTAGGTCTAGACTAAGCCAAGACTTCATATAGTGTTAGGGTTATTATTAGGACTAGGGTGAGTAGTAGGGGCAGGGGTTGGGTAAGAGCTAGGAGTAGTTCTAATTTTAGGGTTATAGTTAATTTATTTTTATTTATTCATATCTTGAAATCTACTTTATTTCCTCTTCATTTAGAAGTTTTGTAACTATATTATTCCCTCTTTTTGCTTTATACTATGTATATATTATTCCCTCTTTTTGCTTTATAGTATGTATATATGTGTGTGTCTATATATTTTCCCCCTAATTTCAGTCTAGTAGGTTTGTATTATTTCTGAATATTTCTGAGCTGCATCTGGGTAATATTGTCATGTATGGTAATCTAAGGTTGTCATCTCCTGTTGTTGGTTCTCTGTCCAAAGAACTACCTTTAGTATTTTTTTGTAAGGTTGATCTGGTTTTTACAAATTCTTTTAATTTCTGCTTATCTGAAAATGTCCTTATTTTGCTGTCCTATTTGAGGTACAGTTTTGCTGGGTATGTGATCCTTAGTGGCAGTTTCTTTTCTTTCAGAGTTTTATATATACCATCCCATGGCCTGGTTTCTGCTGAGAAATCAGAGCTTAGTCTTTTAAATTATGCTTTGTAGATAACTTTTCATTTTTCCTGAGCTACTACTCTCAGGATTCTTTCCTTGTTTTTCATTTATAAAAAATTTGATTATGATATGTCTTGGTGATTTGGATGGGGGAGAGTCTATACTGTTTAAGGAGTCCTGGTGTGGCACTGCAGGATAATACACTGGACCACAAGATCAATTTGAACTGCAAGGTCAGTGGTTCAGACCCACCAGCCTCTCCTCAGAAATCCTATACAGGGTCATTATGAATTGGAAAAACTCCACAGTACTTAACGACAATCCTGTTTAGAGGACTTCTGGTCCTCTAAGCAATGGGCATCGAACTGCAAAAGTCGGTAGTTGAAATCCACCAGCTACTCCTCAGAAACCCTATACAGGGTCTCTATGAGTCGAAAAAGAGGAAGACCTCCAACGAGATGGATCGGCCAGGTGGCATCATTGATGGACTCGGGGGTGGCAGCGGTGGTGAGGTTGGCCCAGGATCGAGCATTGTTTCGTTCTGCTGTGCATGGGGTCGCTATGAGTCGGTTCCGACTCGATGGCACCTGACAACAACATGAGTCGAATGGACTCAATAGCACTTAACAACAAAGCAATCCTGTCTAACGTCCATTCAGCTTCTTAAATGCATATTTTCTCATCATTCATGATGTTAGGGAAGTTTGCTTCCAACAATTCTTTGACAATTTTCTCTGTGTGTTTTGTTATTGTTGTTGTTTGTCTCTTCCTGTTATGGAATTCCAATCACATGTAAGTTATTCCTCTTAATGGTGTGCCACATAATTCTTTGGCTTTCGTGGGATGTTTTTGTTCTTCTTTCTGATTGTTCCTCTAGCAGATGAATATTAAGAGATTTGTCTTCAAGCTCAGTAATGTGACCTTCCATTGATTTGAATTTATTTATTTGCCTTTCTGCTGCATTCCTCTGTATGTCCTCTTTGACTCAAGGACTGGTTAATAGAGAGATTTAAATTTTTCTAAGAGAGAATTACTGAATTTTTCACATTTTATTTTTAATACCTAGTTTTAGGGCATCAGACTAAGAATTTTTCAGTAACAAGTTTCCTCTTCATGGTAGCAAAATTGTCCACATGGCTGTTTACAATAAAAACTACATTCCCCACTCTCCCATGCAGCTTGGACCAATCATGTGACTACATTCTGACCAATGGGACACAAACCGAATTTTGTGACTTCTCTAGTTGGAGATCTAAAAGGGAAGGGGGCATGTTCTTTCATTCAATTACTTGGAATGAGGATTCTTGCAGGCAAAATTAACATCCTCCAATTAGCAGAATAATCAGGCTTCAGAGCTCTCAACATTTCAGAGTTCCAGGCAACTTCATGAAACAGAGTCACCATCATATTTCTATACTATTCAATGAAAGAGAAGAATTCTCATACCCAGATCTATACTGCAGCCAATACATCTGGCAACATTTATTTTTCCCTGTCTGGATATTTAAAGGATTTCCCCCACTTTATCCTTGGAGTACAAATATTCCACCCGGCTAAATCTCTTCTTTAACTTTGCCTAACGCTCAAAAAATATAATTTCCTTGGACTTCTTTTATTCCATTGATTAGATATTTCTTCAAGGTATCTTTTCACTAAGCACATTCATCCCTTATTCCTTTCTTCTGAATTATGGGAATCTCTTAAGTAATAGATCCCATTTTTCTGCAATATTTAATCTGCTATTTCCTTCCTCGTTGCCTTTTAAAATACACCAATGTTACTTTTCAGCAGAAAACAATCTTTCCCAATTTCAGATTGTACTGTTTCCAGGCATATATGTCCCATTGAATCTCACTGGGCACACAAATTAGTGAGTTAAAGATGCCTGCTGGAAACATTTGCACCAATCCCTTTATTATGAACTGCCATCTTTTCCTTCATTTGCTCATGTTCACAGGACATGTCCACCTTAAGGAGCCCTGGTGGCACTCTAGGTTAGGTGTTGGGCTGTTAACCACAAGGTCTTCGGTTCAAATGCAACATCCATTCTGAGGAAAAAACGATGAGGCTGTCTGATCCTGTAAAGATTTACAGTGTTGGAAACCCTATACAGGGTTGGTCTAAGTCATCATTAGCTCAGTGGTAGTGGGTATGGTTTGGAGGTTGAGAAAAGAACTCTATTTAGACCTAAACAGTAGAACTATTTGTGTTTTCTGAAGGCTTATTTTGCTATTTCTGGATTTCATTGTTTAAGAAGAGTCAAAAGGTTGAGACACTGAGGCACATACCTGATGAAAACACACCTGTGCCAATTCACTTCATTTCTGAAGCTGGGGATGCTGCTCTAAGTTGGCAGGGGTGTCACCTTCTGTCTTCATCTGTCGTGGCCAGCCACTCCAGGTGCCAGCAAGGTTGCACTTCACTCCACTGAGCCAGCCTTCAATAAGAGCTACAATGTGGTGCTTTAGCCCCGCATGAGACACTTACAGAAACTGCTTCCATCTATTGCCCAAGCTCAGGTGCTCAGGTGGGCGTGGACTTTGTTGGATTCCCAAATCCATACATGTAACCACTACTCTAAACTCACTCTTATTCTAATCACAAAACCTTGGCTAAATCTAGTTCTCATGTTTTCCTCAATAATCAGAGAGGTCCAAGACCCCAGTGGGGAGGGGTGCCATTACCCTGGAGTCCATTGCCAACACCTCCACCTCTTTCCTTCACTCTAAAACCAAAGCTGTAATTCAGAGACCAACCAGCCCAGGACCACGCTTGCCCTTTTCCAGCAACTCCTGCTCCAACCACAGCTGCAAGGGACAGCATTTCTCAGAGCCAGAGTACACACGGGGAGCTGTTCTGATAACATCTGACTTGGCTTTTAATTATTGGAACGTGCTTGTTGGTTTACACAGCAATATTTATCCAGCAAATTGCTAATTAATGCACTGAAAAATGCCAAGTGGTGTCAAATATTTGCTTTTATTTGCCGTACCAAAATATTTTTATTTTTGGTGAGTTGCAAAATCGATGAGAAGGTGCTGAAGTGTTTAAACAGGATGTGTAAAGTTTAAGCTGAATATTAAACAGGGGAGAGGACTGGGCTTCATGGTTTGGGCTCTAGGGGTATTCTGTGGACAGGAGAATGCTCAGACATAGTTCAGAAAGCTGAATGGTTTATTAGTGAAGGTGTACCTACAGATGTAGGAGTCTTTGGGTGGTGCAAACGGTGAAGTACTAGACTACTAGCCAAAAGATTGGTGGTTCAAACCCACCCAGAAGCACTTCAGAAGACAGACCTGGCAATCTACTCCCCAAAAGTCACAGCTTTGAAAATCGTATGTTGTTGTTGTGAAGTGACATCGAGTCCGTTCCGACCCATAGCGACCCTATATAGGGTTTCCGAGGAGCAGCTTGAACTGCCGACCTTGCAGTTCAAACGGCTTTGCAGTCTGGCACGTTAACCCACAGCGCCACACATGGGGTGTTTGACTCTGCACACGTGGGGTGTGCACACATGCAGAATCGACTTGACAGCAACTAACAATAACAACTCACTAATCTCTTCTCAGAATATGCAGCCTTTGATATGAAAAGGGGACTGGCGAGGGCACCTTAGTGTCCAAGATCAATCCTGCTAATGCCACTCATCACCCTCCTCCTCTACATCCTCATACTTCCATCAACACCTCTCCCTGCCACCATGTGAGTACTACCAACTCATTCACTAATTCATTGTATGTTTATCATATACACACTATGCGCCAGACATTGTTCTGCCGCTGGGAATAGAAGTCCCTTTGCTCAAGGATCTCACACTGGGTTTTGACATTGGAGCTGTAGGATAAGCACTGGATTACTAACCACAAGATTGGCAGTTCAAATCCACCAGTCACACCTAAGAAATCCTATACAAGGTCACGATGAGTTGGAGCTGACTCAATGGCACTTGACAACAACAACAAACACGAAAATAAATAGGATACTTTCAGAGTGCTAAGTGCTAAAATCAATTTGGGGAAGCAGGAAGAAGTGGTTACTTTAGGTTGGCCAAGATAAGATTTTGTTGGGGGGGAAATCACATTTTAGTTGAATGACACGCAGGAGCTAACCATATAAAGATATAGGGACAAAGCTTTCTAGGCAGCATAAAAAGAAAGAGCAAAGGTACAGAGACAGGAATGGGTTTGGGGTGGGGAGGAGTGCAGGGATGGAGGTGAACCAGCGTGGATGAAGCAAGGTGGCTGGAACCAGCAGGAGATGAGATTAGCATGAAGTCCAGATTTTACTCTAATGGCAATGAAGGGGCCTCGGGAGAGCTCTGAGAATGGAGCGATTGGATCTGGTTCCCTTTGGGAACCAGGATGAGGGTGGAAGCAGCAAGACCCTTGCTGTTGTGACTTCCCAAGATGCAAGCTTCAGGCAGAGGTGGAGAAGTGGGCCTGGTGAGAACGTGGAGATGAAGAAGATGGTGAATGGGAGCTTCAGAGTGTGTTTGAACATAGAACCTACAGCCTTACTATTAGACTGGATGTGGGGTACTGGGTGCCTCACTATCACCTCCATGACTTCTTCTCAGTGATCATTCCAGTTCCCTTCATTGTCCAAAACTCAGCCATACTGGTTGGTTTACTCAGGAATTTTGGCTTTATGAACTGGTCATTTTCCAAACTGTCAATGACCTCATGAGGGAGGGATTCCTATGCCCTGTGGGACTGTGCCTGGCCTTGCTGCTAATCCACTGACTGAAATGTGAGCTGGAAATGACTGACCCATTCATTTACTCAACAAGCACGAGGCTCCAGGCCAGGGAGACAGTGGAGAGTAAATCGATGCCCTTGTGATCCATTTCTACCTACACCCATAGCTGTCTCTGCTGGCACCAACCCCTGAACGCGATCCCCGCTTTCTCTCACCCTTTATTTTAGCTGTCCTGGAGTTGGCCCCTGACTTATGGCAACCCCACTTACAATGAAACAAAACATAGTTGTGGTTACCATCATTGAAATCCATATGGTTTTCACTGGTTGAATTTCAGAAGGAGATCACCAGGCCTTTCTTCCTGGTCTGTCTTAGTCTAGAAGCTATGCTGAAACCTGTCTAGCAGCATGCAGACTTCAACTGACAGATGGATGGTGGCTGTCTAGGAAGAGCATTGACTGGGAATCAAGTCCAGGTCTCCTTCACAAAAGGTGACACTCCTTCCACCAGGGCTATCACAGCCCCACATCTGTACTTAGGAGAAAAAAATAACACCTGAACACTACAAAGTGTTTCCACCTCTGCTATCATCTTTCATTTTCATCCCACCTCTATGAGGTTGATACTTTTTACCCCACTTTACAGATGAGGAAATGGGCCTCCTTGCATTTATCTTTGACTGGTCCAACACACTCTCCACTTACCAACTACAAGAATCTTTCTAAAGTAGGACTCTGACAATGCTCAGAGCTTGCCAAGCACCAATTCTAGGACCTTGCTCTCTTCCTCCCTCTCCCATCTTATTCTATTTCCCCTTTTCCTCACTAGCTCCCACTCACCTTCTAGGTTGATCTCAGCTCCAAGGTTCCTTCTCTAAATAGGGTCTGCCTTATTCAGACACCAGGTTGGCATAGCCTTCTTTTGTGAAATTCATTGACACAATTTTCCAGCCATATTTGTGCTGTTGCTATGTGCTGTTGAGTTAATTCTGACTCACAGTGATCCTGTTAAACACAGTAGAACTGCCCATAGTGTTTTTTAGGCTGGGGGAAGGAATGGGAAGAGCTTCAGGCACAGATACCTAGGTGTATGGACCCCTAAGGGTTCCAAAAATAGCCCCTGGTTCTGAGCAGCAGAAGTCCTCTTGCCCAATCACCTGGGACTACCCCACCACCACCACCACCGTTGCCACCACCCCCACTACTGCCCCCTACTGGTCATGCCAGGCAACTGTCTTCCAGAAAACCCTCATCAATTAAGGCCTCTGAGAGTCTTTCCCTGGCTGCTGGGAACTGAACTGACCCATGGGGACCTCAGCACCAAACTTGATTGGAGATGATAGCTGGCCTGGCCAGCCCAGTTCTAGTCTACTTAATTGCAGATCCTGGGTTCTGGCTAATGGAAAAGCTTTGGGCAGGGCTGCCCAGGGAGAGCTTGCTCATGGCTCAGCATCAGCTTAGGGGTAAGGGGGCAACAGACTGACCAGAGAAGTTGGTGGCTATGTGCTCCCAGGAAGGAGTGGATCCTGGAAATGCTATGGCCCTTTCCCAGGTCACCAAACAGTCACAGGGTGTCCAGAGCATCCAAGGGCTCTCCCAACTCTGCATCTTTGCCAGTGTTCCCCTCACATCAAGAAGTGTCCCTGTCACTTTGTCTAAGGCTGTAGCAGGGCTTTTGACAAAATGTATACAAATGTAGGGTGACACCAGAGAGGCTAAAATTACACAGCTGACAATAGTGAGTGTTAACGAGCCTGTGGAACAAAACAAAACTTTCATACACTCCTGATGGGAATGTGAAGTAGCACAACCCCACTGGAGAATTGTGTCTTGGTGCTTACTAAAGCTACACCTATGATCCAGGAATTCCACTCCTAAGACACAAGTATTTTGTTATTGTTGTTAACTGCCATCGAGTTGGTTCTGACCTATAGTGACCCTGTATAGGGTTTCTGAGGAGCAGCTGGTGAGCTTGAACCATCAATCTTGCAGTCGGGTGCATTAACCCACAGCGCCACACCAGGACTTCAAGAAATAAGCATGCATGTCCCAAAATAGAAACGTATAAGCATATTCATGAAGTCTGACTCTTAATAGCCCAAATATGAAAACAATCTCCAAATCCACCAACAATAGAATGGATAAATAAAACATCATATGGATGAGTGCATAACCACAAAAAAAGGTGAACTACCTACCAGTGCTGGTGTGGCGCTGCGGGATAATGCTCTGGACTGCAGAGTCAGTCTGAACCACAAGGTCAGCAGTTCAAACTCACCAGCTGTTCTTCAGAAATCCTATACAGGGCCACTATGGGTTGGAAACAAATCAATAGCACTTAACAACAACAACCAGTCTACAGCAATATAGATCAAACTGTAACACAAAATGTCATACAAAAGGTGCCACACATATATTTATACAAAGTTCAAGAGCAGGTAAATTCATTCGATTTATGTAGAAATCAGGAGGGTGGTGGGAGAGCCAACATGAGGGAATCCTCTGGGTGCCGGAGATGTTCAGCATCTTCCTCTGAATGGTGACACAGTTGTTCATCAAGCTGTATGCTTACGTTTGCGCACTATGTTGGGAGTTTGACCACAATACTATTTTCTAGTTTAGAGTTTATCTGGGCTGATTAAGTATTTGATTCCAACCTTGTTGTTGTTGTTAGGTGCCATCGAATTGGTACCAACTCATAGTGACCTTATGCACAGCAGAACATAACACTGCCCAATCCTGGGCCAACCTCACTCTCATTGCCATGCTTGAGCCCATTGATGCTGCCACTTTGCCAATCCATCTCACTGGGGGTCTTCCTCTTTTTCTCTGACCCTCCACCCTACCAAACATGATATCCTTCTCCAGCAACTGGTCCCTTCTGACAATATGTCCCAAGTATGAGAGATGAAGTTTGGCCATCCTGGCCTCAAAGGAGCACTCTGGCTGCACTTCTTCCAAACACAGATCTGTTGGTTCTTTCGGCAGCCCATGGCACTTTCAATATTCTCCTCCAACACCATAACTCAAAACCAAAATGAAGTTAAGCAGGAATTCAAATAAATTAAAGAATTAAAAAAAATTATCAATAACTCCTCATAAGAGATTATGCCTGTGGGATTAAATTGTCTTCAATACTTTTATAACTTTCTCTTTTTTTTAAAAAAAAAAAAAGGGGGAACCATCATAGGTAAGGGAACTATGTGCTAATTGTTGTTATTATGTGCTATGGAGTTGGTTCCGACTCTTAGCAATCCTGTACAGGGCTTCTGAGGCTGTAAATCTTTACGGGAGGAGAAAGCCTCATCTTTCTCCCACGTAACAGCTGGTAGTTTCAAACTGCTGACCCTGAGATTAGCAGCCCGACTTGTAACCACTACACTACCAGAGCTCCTTACTTACATGTCTTAAATAGTATCATTGTAATTTAATCATTTAAAATTTCTGTTGTAATTCAATCACCTAAAATAATTTTTGTACTGTTTTCCTCTTCATTATTTTTGCTGAACAAATATGATTAAAACAAAAAGGGAACATATCTTCTTGAACATATATATATATTACTTTTAGGGTTCTTGCCCCCATATAAATATTTTAATTAGTCAGTACCCACCCGCTGACTCATAGCAACCCTATAGGACAGAATAGAACTGCTCTATAGAATTTCTTTACAGAAACAGACTGCCTCATCTTTCTCCCATAGATCAGTTCAAACCTCTGATCTTTCAGTTAGCAGTCCAACACTTAACCCACTGTACCACCAGGGCCTATTTTAGTCACCATGTGTCTTTAATTTTATTTTTATCATATGGTTTTGTTGTTAAGTGCTGTTGAGTTGATTACAACCCACAGCAACCCTGTATAGAAGGGGCTTCAAAAAGTTTGTGGAAAAATTCCATTGTCTTTTCATTTCATTCTTTTAAGTCCCCTCATCTAATACTTTCTAATTCTGTCTAATGAATTATATTGTCCCTTAAAATTTTGTGTTCCAAAGACCTAATCCATTCTTTGCTAGATTTTCTAATATTTGGTCTTTTTTCTGAATGAAAGTTTTTATGTAGCTGGAGACATTTTGATATGAAGTATAAGGTGTATATAAATTGTAAATGATTTCTTTAAGTTGCTAATCTGTTTTAATTAGCATTTACTAAATTATTCACCATCTACTCATTATTTTGGATAATTTCATTATCATACATTTTATTTTTATATGTGATTTCATCTACTTCTAAGCATTTTATTCTAATCCATTCAAGTCAATTTCTTTTTTTCCATCAACATTCTCTCAGTTCTAATTATTGTTGAGGTTAGCATAAAGTATGATTTGTCTCATACAAATTGATATTTGGTAGTGCCAGATACTATTGTTCTCCTTTTTTCAGAATATTTTTTGAGATTCTCATCAATGTTTCCTTCAGATGAATCTTAGAATCATTTTATCAAGTTCTTTTTGTGGGGTTGTTTGGTATTGCATTAAATCTGCAAATTAATATGGAAGTGGTTTGACATTTTTACAATATTCGGTCTTCCCATGCAGAAACATCGCATGCCTCTCCATTTATTCTGGTCTCCTTTTATTTCACCAATAAAATTTTGTAGTTGTCTTTATATAGGTCACACGCATTTCTCATTAAGTTTATTCCTAAGTATTTTTCCATTGCTTCTGGGAATGGCATCTCTTTTTTCATTACAGTTTCTGGCGGATTATGGCTAAAATACAAGAAAACATTGATTGGGGTAAATAGGTCTTGTCTCTGGCCACTTTACTAAATGATTATTTGTTTATACACATGTGAGTTGCTTCCTTTGGATTTTTGGTCCCAAATCACATTGGCTGAGAATTCCATTTGTTGTACAGGCATTAGATGGGTGTCTGATGGACCCAGAGGAACAAGACACAGTCTGTTCCTGAGCCCAGCCTCACCCCAGTGGGGACTGGAACCCAGCCTGAGCCACAAACCCTTGTCAAAGGCTCTGACACCCTCCTGTTCCTCCGTCCCCTCCAAACAGAGGAGCGCTGCTGTCCTGGTAGGCTCAGTCTTTGGAAGAGATCTTCCTTCAACACTACTACACTCCCCATGGACCCGAAGTATTGCCACCGTATTAGTTATAACAATAGTTTCCAAGTACCTAGAATTTGTCCAGTCCCTGGGTCAAGTCCTTTTAAGTCCCTGAAGGGTATATATGCTTAACAAGAGCAGTTAAGGAGTTTTCTAAGACAACAGCTATTAAGTGTCAGATCTGGGATTCAAACCTATGTTCCTTCTACTCTGCCATGTAGTTTTCCTCTGAAATGCCCTAGTCCCTGCCCAGATATCCGTGCCTTCCACCCATCAGAGAAACTCCCAGGATAGCAATGCCTCACCATCCCAAGAGTTCACCAAGGAAACTTGGGCACTCTAATGTGGCTCCCAGTTCCCAGCCAGCTTCATCATCACAACTAAGTGAACTCTCAGCAAATATGAACTGTTGCTAACTGCATAACTATATTATGACATATGGTGTTAAACTATAATGAGACTGTGAATACAACTGGTCTTTTGCTAGAGACATGTGTTACAGTTAGATGGGGACTCACACTCAGAACCCAGGGCTCAGGCCCCCTATGACTCCACATGTCTCTAAATCAGCTACGCCCCCTTCTCACTTCTATCTCCATTGTTTCCTCTCCCTGGTTCCCTTCTCTGTGAGCTCTCTGGTGACCCTGAGAACTGGTTTCTTGCCCCCACCAACAGAAGAATCCTTCTGTGGGAGCTAGTCCTCAATGTCTGAGTTCCAGACTGCCTCATAACCCATAACCAATGCAGTCATTCAGTCCACAAATATTTACTGAGCACTTACTGTATGCCTGGCATTGCTCCAGTACTGGGGATACGACAGTGAACAATCAGTCCCTATTTTCATGAAGCTCACTTTTAGAGTCAGGGCAGCAGGGTGGGAGCAAATAGTCAAAAGATAGTAACTAGAGAAAAAAAGCAGCAAATGGAGAAAAATCCTTTTTTAGATGGTACTAAGTTTCAAGTCTTAGTCTATACGGTCTGCTGAAGCCCTTGCATCACGGGTGACCCTGCTGGCATTTGAAATACAATGACAGAACTTCTAGCATCATAGCAACACAAACCACCAAAGTACAAGATGACAGACAGAGGAGCGGAAAGAGTGCAGCTATCTGGGACTAGGACGAGAGATGAGGAAGAAAGGTCTGGCAATCGACTCCTTAAAATGAGCCAATGAAAAATGTCTTGATCCACAATTGGATATTGCCTGATAAAGTGCTGGAAGATGAGCTCCCTAGATTGGAGACACTCAAAACACACAGTGACCACAATTATGGACTCAAGTATAGCAGTGATTATGAAGATAGCATGAGACTGGGCACCATTTTGTTCTGTTGTGCATAGGTTCACCCTGAATCAGAGCTATCTTAATAGCAGCTAATGACACATTCCCTGAAGCCACTTCATACACTGTGTTGAAATGGCATGCTCCACACTACCGTTCACATCTGTATTACAAGATGCACAGTTTTACAAAACATTTCAATTGTTCCTCAGGCCATTCCTATCCAAATTTGCAGGTTAATTGTATTCAATCCAACACCCTTCACAAATGCAAACAACCATTCTTTGCCTGGATAATCCTCACCAAAAAAAAAAAAAAAAAAAAAAAAAAAGCAAAAAAAACGTGATCCAGGTCAGATCCAAAAAAGGAAAGACCTTGAATTGCACTGCTCTTAAAAGCACTTAAAAGGAATTGAATTAGAGCTGAAAAGAAAAAAAAATGGCCCCTGAATCCAACTCCCGCTGACACCAAGTTAGAAAAATACCTGAAGGGAAAGGATGTAGCATGTCAATCAAGATATGATCGTTTTATTTTTAAAAGTGAGAAGCCTTTTGTTTTAAGAGGAGCAGGCTGGTAATTTGGAGGTGCGGAGGCAGCGTCAGAACGGAGGGCTTTCATATTCCCAGACAGAAAGGATTTGGCTGCTGATAGAGAAGTTGAGAGTTGCATAATGAGATCCAACTCTGTTGAGGTTCCTGTTCCCAAAGAGGAAAGGGGCTCTCAGCCGTCTAGTTGATTGATAGAAATCCAGGTCGTGCATGCCGAGACAGGTATGTACAATTTCTCCTTTGTTGGTAATCAAAGTCGGCTGAATGAGACTCCATCTTTTCTTTCTTATTCCAATGTACCAATTTGAGGAGCTCAGATGAAATGTGTTGCATTACACCAGCACCAATAAGTCACACTATCTATGTTGTGACACACCGAATATTACTAATTGTCAATCACAAACCACAAGTCTTGTCAAGATGCTCCCTCCTCGACGGGCTGGTTCAGACCTGAAGTGATTTTTAATCAAGTGTTAATAATACAGCATCTGTCAGTGGACGGTGGGTATCAGGCAATCATAAAAAGTGAACATATGACATGGCAAATTTTAATGTTTTCATTTTCTGTTCTTCCCAATTATCGGAGGGATTTCTGTCAGCCTGAAAAGTGCACCGACATTCTTGCAAGTGAACTTCACTGTGAGAAAGCCGGGAAGGTGGCTGTCAGGGCTCCGATGGCAGGGGTGTCCTGCCCTGCTCTGCCCCGCCAGTGAGGGTTTCCTCACCCTCTGGGAAAGCAGCAGGGGCTGTGATGGCCCAGGGGGATAGGGAGCTGTTGGGTCTGGTCAGGGGGGTGCCTGTACTTGACCTCATCAGGAGTGTAGAAGGCATCTATAAAGGGGCTAAGTGGCAAGATCTTCAATGACCCTTTTCCAGGGCCTTCTCCACCAGCCCCTGCCCATGCATGAACTAGATAGTGGTTGTTGTTGTTGTTAAGTGCCGTCAAGTCAATTCCGACCCATAGCAACCGTGTATAGGGTTTCCAAAGAGCGGCTGGTGAGCTTGAACCGCTGACCTTACAGTTCAAATGACTTTGCAGTCTGATGCATTAGCCCACAGCGCCACACTTGGATAGTGATACTTTAACATAAATGAGAAGTAACCAGGCCTTCCATGTGCTTTTTACTTTTTCTGTATTTTCATTTGTTTCTCTTGACATGTACTAAGGACTATGAGTCCACAAAACATGGTGAGGAAGCACAAGGCAAACAGGAGGGTGTGTGAGGCATTGTAGACCTGACCAAGGCATAACCCTGATCCTTCATCCCTAAAACAGCCCTGTCCGGGCTCACCCTAAGCTCAGTAAAAAAGACCTGAGGATTTTCTGCTCTTTGGGCTTAGCTGACTCATCCCTCGCCTCCTCTGATTCTTCAGAGCTCTGAGCTAGAAGGGACATTGATTGGTAGGTGTCTAATCCATTTCCTACCCACCACGAGCTCTGGTAGTGATTCCGTAGTGGTTACGAGTTGGGCTGGCAACTACAAGATTAGCAGTTTGAAACTATCAGTGGTTCCGCTGGAGAAAGATGAGGCATTCTGCTCCCATAAAGATTTACAGCCTCGGAAACCCTGTACAGGGTCGCTATGAGTTGGAACCGACTCCACGGTACTTAACAACAACAACCCACAATACTGGCATTTGGCCATCCAATTTCCTCTTGCATTCTCCCAGCAATGGGACGCTCATTATTGTTTCAGGTAACCCATCCCGTTGTCATTCAACTCTAGTTGTCCACCCCTTGGCTACGTGTGGGCATATGTGGGCAGTATATTTGCTCCCTGGACAAGCTGACCTGGTGGTGCTGTATTGAGTGGGAGGTTATTTGCTGAGCTAACTTGTTAGATATGCCCATTCAGCAGGCCTTCATCCCAAACACTTATCTGCAGCATTGGGCAGTGTAGACCACTGGGTCCATCTAGAAGCTTCCTCCTCCCCTCACCTCTGCTTGCCTCTCTTCCCCTGCTTGACCTGCTGCTTCTCTGTCTCCGTTTCTGCTTATCGCTTCTCTCAAGGCCTGTTGACGTCTCTCTCACACCAGATGCATCCACTCCCATGACTTTTCTCTCTTTTTAATAAATTTCTGTTGAGGACCTAGCCCAGGTTCCTTACCTGAGCTACATCCAGGACCCAAAATGTCATATTATCTGGACATCTCTACCTAGACATCTCACTGGCACCTGAGATTCAGTTTGTCTCAAATGGAATTTTTACCCTCACCCCTCAATTGATCTCCTTTTGAGGACTTTCCATCTTAATGAAAGACATTATTATTATTGTCCTCTTGCCACCAACTTCCACATCAGAAAATAGTCAGTCATCCTGGAGTCTCCCTTTGACCTTTTCTCCATGTCCCATCTTCCCAGTGCTCTTGCCCTTGTTGCCTTCCTACTCTCCCCTCTCATTTCCTCACTCAGGGCTCTACCTCAGCTCAGGGCTCAGGGGGTTCTCTTGCGCTACAAGAGTCCCTGCCTCCTGCTACTCCCTCTAGTCCATCCTTGATGACTGGAGTCATCTGTTCAAAACTGAGCTCAGGGGGAAGAGGGAGTTAATGCTTATGGGGCACTGAGTTTCTACTAATGGTGAACACAAGGCCTGGAAACAGAGTGGCAATGGTTGCACAACATGATGAACGTAATCAATGCCACTGAACTGTAGGCTTCAAATGTTTGAAGTGGCAAATGCTTTGCTATATATTTTTACCACAATTTAACGTTTTGTGAAAAACAAAACAGCTCAGCATCCATCCTCCAGTGTTCCCTATTGCCTGTAAGAGCCTCAGTCTCCCCATGTAGACAGTGGACATAAAAAGGGCTACCTTCTAGGGCTGGTAGAGAGCAAATGAGGTAATAGACGAACAACACCTGTAGACAGTCACCACTTTCCATCCTTAACCACCACCCAGAGTGATTGTCATTTCATCCTGAGTAACTATGCTGCTTCCATATCAATTTTTTACTGTGGTAAAATACATATAATACATAAAAGTTGTTCCAACCAGTCTTAAGTATACAACTCAGTGACATTAATCACACTTTTATGCTGTGCAACCATCACCAAAAAAAAAAAAAGAAAATTCCTTTTACCACTCCAAGTAGAAAGCCAGCACCTCTTATGGAATAATTTCCCACTCCCCTTTCTCTCCATCCCATAGTCACCACTGGTTGACTTTTGTCTCAATGCATTTCCTGTTGTGGCTATTTCATATAAGTGGAATAATATAGTATTTGTCCTGTTAAGTCTGACTCATTTCACTTAGCATGTTTTCAAGGTTCATCGATTACAATAGCATGCATCAGCATTTTATTCATGGCTGAGTAGTATTCCATTGTAGGTATACACCACTCTTCATTTATTCATTCACTTGTTGATGGACATTTGGGCTGTGGGAATTGGGATTTATAGTTAATGCTTGAGTACATTAACTTTGGAGGCTATTGGGATGGAGTAAATGTATTTTGCACATGGAAAAAAACATGAACTTTGTGGGGGGACCAAAGACCTATGCTGAGTTGAATGTTGTAGTTAGTACTATTAAGTAGGTTGTGACCCTGTATTGGTTTCTGAGGACTGGCTAGTGAACTTGAACTGCCGACCTTGTGGTTCAAACCTACTTTTCAGTCCAGTGCATTAACCCACAGCACCACACTAGGGCAGTGTACCCCCAAAAAATATTCATGTCTGCATAGAAATTACAAGGGTAATCTTATTTGGAAGTAGGATCTTTGCAGGTGTAATAAAGTTAAGATGAGATCATACTAGATTAGCGTAGGCCCTAAATCAAAAGAAGAGGAAAAATTTGGACACAGACACAGAAGGAAGATGGTCATGTGAAGACAGAGAGTTATCCTGCCAAGGAATGTCAAAGATTAACAGCATTCTTCTCAATGGAGAAGAGATTGAGGTTGTCAAGGACTTCATTCTTCTTGGATCAACTATCAACACTCGCGGAAGCAGCAGTCAAGAGATCAGACGACGTATTGCATTGGGCAAATCTGCTGCACAGGAACTTTTTTAAGTATTGAAGAGCAGAGATGTCAACTTGAGGACTAAGGTGCGCCTGACCCAAGCCATGGTATTTTCAATAACCTCATATGGATGTGAAAGCTGGACAGTGAATAAGGAAGACTGTAGAAGAATTGATGTATTTGAGTTGTGGTGTTGGAGGAGAATACTGAAAGTGCCATGGACTGCCAAAAGAACCAATAGATCTGTTTTGGAAGAAGTGCAACCAGAGTGCTCCTTGGAGGCCAAGATGGCTAGGCTTCGTCTCTCATACTTTGGACATATTGTCAGGAGCTACCAGTCGCTGGAGAAGGATGTCATGCTGGGTAAGGTGGAGGGTCAGAGAAAAAGAAGAAGACCCCCAATGAGATGGATCAGCCAGGTGACATCATTGATGGCGTCAAGTGTGGCAGCGGTAGTGAGGTTGGCCCAGGATCGGACATTGTTTCGTTCTACTGTGCAAGGGGTCACTATGAGTCAGTTCCGACTTGATGGCACCTGACAACAACAACAACAGGAGCTCTGGTAGCGTAGTGGTTACGAATCAGGCTGCTAACCTCAAGGTTGGCAGTTCGAAACTACCAGCTGTTCCACAGGAGAAAGATGAGGCTTTCTGCTCCTGTAAAGATTTGCAGCCTCAGAAACCCTGTACAGGGTCACTATGAGTTGGGACCAACTCCACGGTATTTAACCACAACAACAACAACCAGAAACTAGAAGAGTCAAAGAAGGATTTCTCTTAGAGTCTTCAGAAGACTTGATTTGGGACTTTTAGCCTCTAGAACTGTAAGAGAATGTATTTCTTTTGCTTTAGGTTATCCAGTGTGTGATGATTTAGTAAAACAGCCCTAGGAAATTAATAGAACCTCTAAAGTCTTTGTTGTTGTCATTGCTAAGTGCCATTGAGTCAGTTCTGACTCACAGCAACCCTGTATAGGGTTTCTGAGGAGCAGCTGGTGGATTTGAATCACCGACCTTGCGGTCCAGTGCTTATCCTACAACATCACAACAGGACTTCCTTAAAGCATTCAAGATGCGTAAATGATGGCAACAATATTTGATAAAAAAGAGCCCTTTTTAAGGGGGCTGCTTACAGAAATCAGCACTGCCCAGTCTGGTCTTGTCATAATCTACCACATTGTTTTGTTGTTGTTGTTGTTGTTAAGTGCCATCGAGTCGGTTTAGCGTAGTGGTTACGAATCGGGCTGCGAACCTTAAGGTCAGTGGTTCGAAACTACCAGCCGCTCCACGGGAGAAAGATGAGGCTTTCTACTCCCGTAAAGATTTACACCCTCGGAAACCCTGTACAGGGTCGCTATGGGTTGGAACCACATTGTTTTAGAGCCCCACAATTATAACTGAGGTCGGGTGTTTTCACCTGTCTTACTCACACATGATTCAATTAGCATAGACCAGACATGTGAATGAAGGATCTTGGAGACTGGGAAGGAGAACAGAAATTCTTCCCTGCTCATCTGCTCAGATCCCTCCTGGGCAAGCTGGACAAGTCACACCTGGAGGATCTGCCTCTTATCCTTGAATACTCATTTGGAGAAGGCAGGATTCCTAGAAGGAGGTATGGAGAAGCCTTGTCATGTGAACCATTGCCTGCGTGCTTATCTGTGGTGTCAAGTCATGCTACTTAATACTTGCCTTGGTTGCCCAGAATGCAGCTACCTGGCTGTAGTTCTAACCCCTGCTTTGCTGGGTCCCTCTCCTATTGCCCAGAAGATGCTCTCTGTGTGTAAGGGAGTCTCATCCAAGGGAGAGCCTGGCATGCTTCCATAAGCTTTGGCCATGCCCAACTGGTTTTCTGTGTACACACAAATGCTGAAATCCATGAGCACATGTGTTCACAAACACACATGCACAGTACATACCTGCTTACCATCTGTCAGATCTACACCAGATCCCAAACTCCAAGCAGGCCTCAGATAGTGGGAAGAACTGAGTTACCCCAAATGCTCAAGCTTAGGAATCTATCAAAGTAAAAAGACTTTAAGAAAAAGAACTGAAAGAAATGTTAACAAGATAAATACTAGTAGCCATTATAGGGGAAATTCAGAGCCTGGTTGACTTACAGACTCATTTTATACTTTAGTACTGTCTTTGTCTTGAATCCCATATATACCCTTCCTCCACCCTTTTTAGTGCTAAGGGACTTTCCAAGTCCTAATTAGATAAGAATTGTGTCTCATATCACTGTGGGTCCCTATGTCTGCCACTGTTTCCATCCCCAAACTCCACTCGTCTCTAGCCCAACCACTGTGGGCAATATCTGCAAAATGGGCTCATACTGTACATCCATAGTCCCTATCTCCACAGTGTTCACTCAATCTAAAGCTGTGACTAATCCCTCTAAAGAGATTGCAAATAGATTTATTACACTGAGAGGCAATTTTGCCACTCAACATTGTAGGTGATCCATCATCTCTTATAAAGTTGAACCCAGGCACTTCATTCTGGTTTGAATGAAACCTAATGACTTTGGGTCTGTTAGGTAGGTGTGGGGTGGGGAGAATTTGTTTAAGCACAGAGCCTTCCGAGGTACAGACAGAGATGAATCCATAGGACTCATTCAGGTAGGAGGGGGATTGAACCAAATGACCGGCTATGAATCCCCTATCTAGATCCATTATCTCCATTGCTGGGAGGGGGGAGGTTCCATCCTTTAATGCCTTGATGCTGTGAGGCCCCACTCCTCCCTCTACCCCCACAGTAGAGCTGAGCCAGGCTAGAAACATGACTGAGAAATAAATATGAGTTACAGGGAGACTGTAAGTTTCTGGTCCTTAACAACTCATGAATGCTAGCTAGAACAGACTTGGGCCCTGAATCCCTTAAACTGAAGCCACCAACTTGCCTTCTTGTTGCCAAAAGGTCCTTTCTCCCTGCTCTATCTTCCAGGGATACAGCTGCATGTCATCTCCTTCTAGTACAAGATCCTACCCACTGGAGGTTTAACCTTCCAGGTCCCACAGCTTCTTTGTCTTTAATTCAGACTTGATGGCCTGCATAGTCATCAGTTCAAGAGATTTTTAAGGCATACCTAAAGTTTTCAGGTCAACAATTTGGCCCTGTTTTGAGCTATCTATACAATCTTGCAGAGGCTTCCATATTTAATAAAGTTGTGCTCATTCAGTCTTTTTTTGGTTGAAACCAAAAGAAACACACCCAAATGAGCTTAAGTAGGTAAAGGAATATAGTTTTCTAGATATCTTGGAGAGCCTAAAGTTTTCCAGAAAGAACTGGAACCAGGGACTAGACTTTCTCTGTCACCTGCCTCTGCTTCTTCCTTCTCCTTCCCTGCATACCAGCCTTTGTGCTTCTCCAGATCACATGGGAGAAGATGGACAATCCATTGTTCTTGTCCATGCTGATGATCCAACCAGATTGATGGTAACAGGAAATCTTTCCTTTGTGGACTCTGACCCATTCCACAGGAAAATGAAAACTGTGGAGTGAAATGGAGGGGTTGGGGTGATAAGGAGCAATGTCTCATCCCATTGTGGCACCCCATACCTGCCATTGTTTCCACCCCCAAATCCCACACTACTGCAGCCCAGGGTAAGGGTGGGAGGGAATAGGACTACAATAAACCTCAGACACATCATCACAAAAGCCCAAGTTGGTCCAAGTCATAAGGGAGATCACAGAATGAGTAAATGACTAAGGAAGGATTAGGACCTGTCTTTGCCTTTCAGTCTAGTACTCTTTCCACTAATAGATCAATCATCTCAGTAAGAATTCTCTGTGTCAAGGGTGAATTCAAACTATTTGTCAAAGATCATTGCGGTTCTTTAGGGGCAAACTAATGGTCTTAACGTTTATGCTAATAGAAGCATGTAAGGACATTTTCAACTCCAGAAAGTTGGAGGAAATTTAGCAGGGAAAGGGGAGGCTCTGATTCCAGGATGAACCCCATCTTTTCACTGTGAGTTATGCATCAGCGAGAAGGAACACACACACCTAATCTGGTTTATAAACCCATAAGGTTAAAACTGAGACATGATTCCATGTGTTCCAGCTCTCATGGTCCTATCCCCCAAACCACTGAGTCTGGAGATAGGTCAGGGAACACTTTACTTATTAATGCCACTTCTTCCCTCTGACACAACCCCTGATCCATGTATCATGCTGTCTAGTCAGTCTACACTCTCTTCTCATCTACCTATCTCCCCAACACTGTCATCAGTTTATCTCCTTTTCATCTCCATGTCTGGCCAGTATACAGGGGATTTTACATGTCCATATAGCAACTCAGCTCCTTTGACTTTTTTTTTTTTCCAATGACTTTTTGCTCCATGCCACACCAGTCAGGACCCCAACCTCATATGAAGCTATTAAAATATCCCTCTCTGATTGTCTCTCAGATAATCTTTCTACCTTGCACTATCAGTAACGCTATTACACCTACTTGGGAATCTTCAAGTTTTTCTGGAATTCTTTTAGTTCCTATCCAACATACATTATGTGGCTCTGTTTCAAAAATTTTAAAAGCTGAGGTCTTAAACTCCATAATATTTGTCTAGCAAAAGCCCTTCCTTGAATTAATCTAATTACTCACGTTTAGTGTACCTGTATCATATTGGTACCACCTTAAGTTCAGAGTCTCCATTTTCAACTGGGTGCTTGACACTGTGCTTGAAATCATACCATATTTTCCTGCACTCCAATTTGCCACAGAAAGGATTTTAAACCCATAGTAAAACTTACTATAAGCTTTATGATACTGGGTCCCCATCTGATTGTCTTCATCACTGAATTCCCTGTGCCTAGGATAGGCTTAGAGTCCTGCTTTGGAGCAGTTCAAACTCACCAGCTGCTCCTTGGAAACCCTATATAGAGTCGCTATGAGTTAGAACCAACTTGACGGCACTTAACAACAACAACAAGGTTGAAAGCTGTAATTCTTTACAGAAGCCGATTAGTGTGTCTTTCTACCATGGAGCGACTGTTGGGTTCAAACCAGTGACTTTTCAGTTAGCAGCTGAATACTTACTCACTGTGTCCCCAAAGCTCCTTCGTGGGGCAGTTCTACTATATTCTGTGCTGTTGCTATGTGCTATCAAGTAAGTTCTGACTCATAGTGACCCTGTATAGAGTTTCCAAGGAGCAGCTGGTGGGTTTGAACTGCTGACCTTGTAATTTACAGTCCAGTGCTGATCCTACAGCACCATACCAGGAGTCCATTTGTTTTTAATGTTGAAAGCGCCCTATGGATACACCAATTAGGACAGAAAAGTTAACCTTTTCTTCTGGAGTAAAAATCCATGGAAAAGAGAGAATGGCTTCCTGGATTTCCATAAATCTGTGTGCTACAGAAATATCCAAAGGCAAACAGATCACCAAAAATACAACTATAATTCTCAGAAGACTCCCAACCTCCAGAGGATACAGGACTACCTAGAGCTATCCAGGGTCCTGACCCAACCAAGCACCCTAGCCAAAGACCTTTAACACTCTGAATATTCACCCTGAAATTTTCTCATGGACTAGATCAACCACAGAGGGAAACTGGAGGGAATGTCTTGGTTCAGCAACCAGAGTTGTAAACCTGCAAAGTGTTGAATAGCAAAGACAATGGGCACAGGTTAGCCCTAGCTATCCATGGACATGCTCTGGGCCAACAGGATCCTCCATGCTTCTCCCCAGAACCATCCCCAACCTCACCCGAACAATGTCATGAATTTTTCCTTCTTGATGAACTTCAAAGTCTTTTAATGACTCTTCATAAAGGAACAGTGGGGCCAAAAGTTGAGCAAAGGAGATGATTAAAGTACCTTATTAAAAGCAGCCTTGTAGAATTCTCCACATGAAAGCAAGCACCATTATGAGGGCTTATCCTTATAAATGACGCTTCGCTTTTGCGAACATGCTGAAACCTGATTAGAGTGACAAGCACTGACTGATACTGCAAACCTGTTAATAACATGAAAATTAGAAGAGGCTCATGCAAAGAAGGGAGATTAATTTAGCCGGAGTACATCTCGCGCAAATTGCAAAGTTGTGAATATGTTCTCAGATAATGAGCCTTCCCAGTCATCAGCTCACTTGTCATTTTCTGTAATTAATGTTAAGGAAGACGCCTTCCTGATGGTTCATATTACTCATATACCAAGAAAATTTCTTCAGAGAAATAATTTACATTTATTATCATCGGTCTGTTTGTGTGGTTTATTTCGCGCTGGAGTAATTTATTGCAGGACCGTTTGCCATGCCTTGATTAGTCGCTCGTCAGGACAGGATGTAATTTTTTTTGCTTGATGGCGATGACGTCTAAACTTGACAGTGGTGTAACACTCCTTGTCTCTGGATGGGTTTTTTCACTTACATAAACTTTGGGGCTGAGTGCCCCAGGCTGTCTCCCCATCAGGATAAAGCCTTAGCACTCAGCTGGCCTGCTTACTTCCAGGAGCAGCAGGAGATCTAACATCAGGGACTCCCTAGAAGGTTTCAGCCACTTGCCTCATCTTTGGCCCCGGCTGGAGCTTGAGTTCAGAGTTTATTTCACCCGTTCTCATTCCACTCCTATTCAGGATGAAGAGAAGCCTGCTCTCTGTTCTCAATTTCACACTTGCCCGCTATTTCTCTTCCCCCTCAGGCTACCTTCTATTGGAGATTTCTCTGCAATTTCTGTTTCCATACCTAGTTGTATATTTCTTTCAAACAGCTAAGTATAAAAGGGGATGCTGCAGACAAGGTTTTATTTCCAAGACCAGGCCAATCTTTTATTCTACCTTGAATTTTATTCTCTGGCAGCATAGCACTGGGGAATTTGTCTAATAAACTCACCTACCCCTTTCCTATTTCCTCTTCTGATCTCACCAAGATCCAAAATGCTCCGGAGAAGAGGGTGACTTAGCAGAATTAGAAACCCTTATAGAATAGATCTGAACTCATATTAGCATCATACTTTGAGGTCTTTTGCCCTGGGCACTCCCCCTATGCATTCCAAGTCCTCAGGGAGCCAGAATAATGGACCATGGCTCTCCAATACAACCTCTTTGTTGTTCTTTCTGTCTGGCTTTCACTGAGCTTAAACAAAATTACTCTCATGGATACTTACAGTGCAGCACCGAATGTGCTGAGCCCTTTAGGTAAACGTGTTGGATCTTTAAAACCTCTGGAGGTAGGTACATTCCACATTCCATTTCACACAAGGGGACACTGAGGTTCAGGGATGTCACGCAATTTGTTAAAGGACTCAAGACTAATACGAAAACAACAACACAATTATAACCATAACAACTAATATTTACTGTGTACTTAACTTCAGTGTTGTGTCCCGTGCTGAACACTTTATGGGCTGTCTCATAGAAGAGAGGGGTGATTGTGATTCCCATTGTACAGATGAGAAAACCGAGATTTGGAGAATTTAATTCACTTGCTCAATGTGTCCTCACCATTAAGTAGAGGAGATGGGTCTAATAAGCTCCAAAACTCATATTCATGCTTACTACACACACTACCTCTTCCAAAACACATTAACCTAGCCCTTTCAACATGATCCTGCCAGAGTCCTTGGGCTTTCTTTCTTACTCCTCCTCCACTCAACTCATTTCCTTCCCTAGGTCCGAACTTGAAATGCATCCTGCCAATCTGCCCAGCAGGGTTGGCCAGGCGGTGAAATGCACAAACAGAGGCAGTTAGCGTGAGTTACTGACCCTTGCACTGCAAATGAGGCAAACGACACAGATCAGGGTTCGCAGACAGAGATAATGATTTTTTTTATTGGACGTCTTCATCCCGAACCGGCGGCATGGCGCTGGGTCGGCCAGCAGCGCACCGCCGGTGTCGGTTAATGATAATCTATATTTATAAAACGATAGTCCATCAAAGTGGGATGAATATTTTAGAAGCCACGGACAAATCAAATTGTCTTTGTCAAATGGGAGCGTGCTCGGGTGCTGAGCATGTTTTATGGCTCTTTCTGGGGTGAGAAGCAAAGGGTTTCCTCTTGCTGACTGGAGCGCTGCCTTCCTCATTGTTACTGCAAGATAGAGACTGTGTTTCCACTATTTTAAAAAGCCCAATGAGCTGTGGAGATTGACATTAGCGCCAGAGAATTGTACTTTGTTTGATGAAGTTAACAAATAATGTATGAAATGACTTATGCAGTGTCTTTGCGGGGAAGAGTCCACTTATACTTGGAAAAATAAATGAGTTCCTTTGAAAGTCTGGACTAGAAAGAAAGGAGAGAGGACTTAGGCTGGGGACCTGAAGCTCAGAGAGGAGATGGGGAAGGGGGAGAAAACAGGAGGAAAAAGAGAAAAGAGAAGCTTGTTGTAGGTACGGGCATCACCTCCAAGATAAACAGATAAACAGATAAAGACCTGCTCTGTCACAAAAGCAGCTGTGCAAACTTGGTCAAGTTACATCACCTCTCTGAATCTCAGCTACCCCATATGTTCAGTGGAGACAATAATACCTCCTCCAGCTGGTCAGCCTGACCATAAAGTCATCAGTACATAGTTGAAGATTAAATGCATACTGGTTCCTTTTCTCTGTTCCATAGAGTAGAGTCAATAGTAGGAATCTCAAACACCTGCCTGCAAATATCTGAGCTCTGACCCCAACCTACTTACTCAGGACAATATTTACAAAAGTAATAGCTATCATCCACTGAGCATTTTTGATGGACCCGGTGCTGTGCTAAGCACGATGCATACATTATTTAATCTTCTCAAGACTCTATGTCAGGACTGTCGATAGAAAGAGGATGTGAGCCACATATGCAATGCAATGTTTAAAAAGTAAAAATGGGTGAAACCAGCTCTGCTAGCATAGTGGTCTCACCGTCAGCAGTTCAAAACTACCAGCAGTTCTACAAAAGAGGCGTCCTGGTGTGGCACTGTGGGTTAATGTGCTGGACTGCAAAGTCGGTTTGAAGCACAAGGTCAGTGGTTCAAGCTCACCACCCACCCTATACAGGGTTGCTATGGATAGGAACCAACTCAATGGCACTTAACAACAACAACAACAACAATTTTAATAACACATTCTATTTAACCCAATAGCCTAAGATATGATTTAAACATGTAATAAATATTAAACATATTAATGAGATATTTAACATTCTATTTTCATACAAAGTCCTTGAAAATGCATTCAAATTAGACAAGCACCAATGGCCTCATGTGACTCATAGCTACTGTATTGGACAATACAAAAACAGAACATTTCTATTGTTGTAGAAAGTTCTATTGGACAGTGCAACTCTAGAGAATAAATACAATTATTATCTGAATTTCCAAATGTGGAAAGAAACTCAGTGAAGTCTTAAGTTCTCACAACTGGTAACTAGGAGTTGAGTTTGACCAAAATTATGCTCTTCTTAGCTATGCCATCTCCTGAAACCTTGACCTCTGTCTGTCTCCACCAGAGTTCCAGGTGCTGCTAGTTGACTGCTGGCTGCAACTAATAATGACATTCTTACCCCCACAAGGTCTACATATATACATAGCAGAAAGTTTCTGTATTTTGATTACTATTGCTTTAAAACAAAACCACCACAAAACTTGGAGGCTTAAAATGTTTCACTTCTCATGATCCTATTGTTGTTGCTGCTAAGTGCCCTCAAGTTGATTCCGACTCATAACAACCCATAGCAGCTGGTGGGTTTGAACCACCAACATTATGTTAGCAGTCTAGTGTATATTTTGTAGCGCCACATAAGGACCTCCATGATTCTATTGGGGTGTTAGAAATTAGAATTCTGGTAAAAATTAGGGCAGGGCTCGGCAGGAATGGCTCATGCCTAATCTACATAACATTAACTAGGGTGCTTGACAAGGACTAGAGGATCCAAGATGGCCTCGCTCACACTGCTGGCACCTCAATTGAGGGTGCTGACATGGCAGGGTATTTTTCTACCATAGGGCTATCTGGGGTCTTGGTCTTCATTCCACCTGGCCTCTCTCTTCACGTGGTGTCTTATCCTCTAGTAGGAGGACTTACTTATTTACATGACAGCTGGGTTCCTCTGTAAGATGGAAAACCTCACTCAAAACACCCCTCCTGCTGCATTTTATTGGCCAAAGCAAGTCACAGGCAGTCTACATTGAAGAGGCAGAGATACAGACTTCACCTCTTGGTAAGAGGAAGGCCTGTGTGTACAGAGATGGGAAGGATTGTTGATGGCAATCTTGGCAAACAAATGCTCAATGTTTCCATCTCAAGGTCAGGGATACAGGCTCTGGGATGTTAGGGTATCCTGACCCAGCTCACCTTTGCTGATTCTCTGAGTTCCATCATATGTCATGTGAACTACTGACCCTCCACTGTCTATTCACACATCAGCACTACAAGGCAGGTATTATTCTACTTTTCCAAATGAGGAAACTGAGACTCAGGGTGATGAAGTAGCTTCCCCAAATTACACAACTAGTAAGTCACAGAGCCACCACTCATCTGTCACTTTGTCGTACTATGGTGGCTTGTGAGTTGCTGTGATTCTGAAAGCTATGCCACCAGTATTTTAAATACCAGCAGGGTTACCCATGGTGGACAGGTTTCGTCAAAAATGAAATGAAATGCATAAACATTGATATCTTAGGCATTAGCGAGCTGAAATGAACTGGTATTGGCCATTTTGAATCTGACAACCACTGCAGCTTGCACAGCATCAGCAAAATCGGCGGCACGCAGAACCGCACCTATAACAAGCTGCTGTGTGGCCTGCTGGCCGACAGCCTGTGCATCAGCCCCGACAGGATCTACATCAACTACTATGACATGAACGCGGCCAATGTTGGCTGGAACAGTTCCACCTTCACTTGAGGACCACACCTACCTGCTGCTGCTGACTGTTACCCTGCCCTCCCCATTCCCAGGTAGCCCACCTCTTGGTCCTGTGAAATAATGGTTCAGACACCCCCCCCCAAAAAAAATATAGGAAATGGTTAATGTTCAACCATTTCAACAGGTAACATATGATCAAGAGCCAATGATGCTCAAGGAAGAAGTCCAAGGTGCATTGAAGGAATTGGCAAAGAACAAGGCACCAGGAATTGATGGAATAAAAGTTGAAATCTTTCAAGAAAGTGAGGTGGCACAGGAGGCATTCACTCATCTCTGCTAAGAAATTTGGAAGACAACTGTGTGGCTGACTGATTGAAAGAGATCCATATTTGTGCCCATTCCAAAGACAGGTGACCCAATGGAATGCAAAAATCATCAGACAATTTCTTTGATATCCCATGCGAGTAAAGTTTTACTAAAGGTAATACAGAAATGGCTGTAAGCATACATTGACAGAGAACTTCCAGAGGTTCAAGCCCGATTCAGAAGAGGCCATGTAACAAGGGATATCATTGCTGATGTCCGATGGATCTTGGCTGAAAGCAGAGAATATCAGAAAAAAGTTTACCTGTGCTTTATTGACTACACAAAGGCTTGTGATTGTGTGGATCATGACAAGCTATGGACAACATCGTGAAGTATGAGTATTCCGGAACACTTAATTGTGCTCATGAGGAATCTGTACCTGGACCAAGAGGCA
>NW_006408532.1:4265208-4295921 GCF_000296735.1 Chrysochloris asiatica | reverse complement strand
TCAAGATAGCCAAACTTCATCTCCCATACTTCGGACATGTTGTCAGGAGGGACCAGTCACTGGTGAAGGATATCATGTTTGGTAAGGTGGAGGTTCAGAGAAATATAGGAAGATCCCCAACAAGATGGATTGGCCAAGTGGCAGCATCGATGGACTCAAGAGTGGTAACAGTAGTTAGGTTGGCCCAGGATCAGGCAGTGTTTCATTCTGCTGTGCATAAGGTCGCTATGGGTTGGTACTGACTCGAAGGCACCTAAAAAAAAAAAAACAACAAAGTCACAGAGACTAGGTCTCAAGTCTGTGATTTTAACCACTGTGCTTTGTTGGTTGTTTCCATCTCTTTTGAGAATTCCCAACCACATGAAGTCCAGGAACCCTAGGGAACATTTGTGTGGACACAGACATGCTGCTCCCAATAGCTGCCATGGCCCAAGAGAGAGAGCACCTCTCACCCAGACAACCAGTCTTCTAGATACGCAGCTGCTCAACTGCTGTCTTTGTTGAAGGTGCTGCCAAGTCAGTTCCAACTCATATTGACGGTATGCACAACAAATACTCACCATTCCTGTGCCATTCTCACAATTGCTAAGTTTGAGCCCATTGCTGCTTCCACTGTGTCAATCCATCTTCTTTGGGGTCTTCCTCTTTTTCACTGACCCTCCACTTTACCAAGCATGATGTCCTTTTCCAGGATAATATGTCCAAATTACAAAAGATGAAGCCTGGCCATCCTGGCTTCTAAGAAGCATTCAAGCTATACTTCTTCCAAGACAGATTTGTTTGTTCTTCTAGCAGTCGATGGAATGTCAATATTCTTCTCCAACATCATAATTCAAATGTATTGGTTCTTCTATGATCTTCCTTATCATTCTTCAACTTTCACATGCATATGAGGCAATTGAAAATACCATGGCCTGGATAGTCCTCAAACTGACATCTTTGCTCTTGGTCACTTAAAAGAAGTATATTGTAGTTAATTTGCTAATTCTATACAGCTTTTGATTTCTTGACTGCTGCTCCCATGAGCATTGATTGTGGATCCAAGCACATTGAAGTTTTTGACAACTTCAATCTTTTCTATACTTACCATGATATTATTTATTGGTCCAGGTATGAGGATTTTTGTTTTATTTACATTAAGGTGCAACCCATACTGAAGACTGTAATCTTTTATCTTCATCAGTAAGTATTTCAAGTTCTTCTCACTTTCAGCAAGCAAGGTTGTGTCATTTGTATATCCCAGGTTGTTAATGAGTCTTCCTCAATTTCTGATGCCATGTTCTTCTTCATATAATCCAGCTTCTCTGATTATTTGCTCAGCATACAGATTGCATAAATAAATATGGTAAAAGGATACAACCTTGATGTCCACCTTTCCCGATTTTGACTAATCCAATATCCCCTTGTTCTGTTCTGATTGCCTCTTCATCTATACATAGACAATGGGTAATTCTTGAATACCCATTCTTCTCAATGTTATCCATTGTTTGTTAAAATCCACACAGTCTAATGCCTTTGCATAGTCAATAAAGCACATACACACACCAAAAATACAACTTTTTTCTGGTATTCTCTGATTTCAGTCAAGATCCATTTGACATCAACAATGATATCCCTAGTTCTATGTCTTCTCCTGACATATTATCAGGAGGGACCAGTCCCTGGAGAAGGATATCATGTTTGGTAAGGTCAGAGAAAAAGAGGAAGACCCCCAATGAGATGGATTAGCCAAGTGGCAGCTTCGATGGACTCAAGTGTGGCAATAGTGGTGAGGTTGGCCCAGGATCAGGCAGTGTGTCGTTCTGCTGTGCTATGTGATGAATAAGGGAGTCCTGGTGTGGCACTGTAGGATAAGCACTCAACCAAAAGGTCACTTTGAACCACAAGGTCAGCAATTCAAATTCTGCAACCTCTCCTCGAAAGTCTTATACAGGGTCGCTATGAATGGGAACCAACTGTACGATACTTAACAACAACAAAAAGGAAGATAATCAAAACCAGAAAGTCAAAGGCAGGGAAGACTGTACCTTGAAAAGGAAGGGAATTCTTTCCTGACAAAGTAAGAGAGGGAAGTTTAGTACTTTGAAATTGGCAAAGCCTTGTTGTTAGGTGCCATCAAGTTGGTACCCAATCATAGCTACCCCATACACAACAGAATGAAGCACTGCCCTGTCCTGCACCAATCTCAGTCATTGCTATCTTGAACCCATTTCTCCGTCCAAAAAATCAGCCATTGAAAACTCTGGAGTACAGCCATTGATAGTCATGGAGTACAGTTCTATTCGAATATACATGATATCACTATGGGTCAAAACTTACTTAGTGGCAAGTGGTTTTTTATTTTGTTTTTGTCTTAGCTAAGGAAGAGATCCACATTTATGCCCATTCCAGAGAGAGATGATCTAATAGAATGTGAAAATCATTGACTAGTATCATTAATATCACATGCAAGTAAAATTTTGCTGAAGATTATTCAAAGATGGTTGCAACAGTACATTGACAGAGAACTGCCAGAAATTTAAGCTGGATTCAGAAGAATATGTGGAATGAGGGGTATCATTGTTGGTGTCAGATGGATCTTCTTTGAAAGCAGAAAATATCAGAAAGATATCTACTTATGCTTTGTTGACTATGCAAAGACTATTGACTTTGTGAACCATGACAAACTATAGGTAACATTGCAAAGAACAAATATCCCAGAACACTTAATTGTGCTCATGAAAAAACTGTGCATAGACCAAGAGGTTGTTGTTCAAACAGAACAAGGGAATACTGAATGGCTTAAAATCAAAAAAGGTGTATGCCAGGGTTGTATCCTTTCACCATACTTACTTAATCTATATGCTAAGCAAATAATTCGAGAAGCTGGATTATGTGAAGAAAAATGTGACAACAGAATTGGAGGAAGACTCATTAACAACCTGCAATATTCAGATGCTACAACCTTGCTTGCTGGAAGTGAAGAAGAATTAAAATACTTACGGATGAAGATAGAAAAAGTACAGTCTCCAGTATGGATTGCACCTCAATGTAAAAAGAACAAGGGTCCTCACAACTGAATGAATAAATAACATCATGATAAATAGAGAAAAGATTGAAGTTGTCAGAGAGTTCATTTTGTTTGTATCCGCAATCAACGCTCATGAAAGCAGCAGTCAAAAAAATCAAAAGATGTATTGCATTAGGCAAATCTGCCGCAGAAAACGTCTTTAAAGTGTTCAAGAGCCAAGATACTAATTTGAGGACCAAGGTTAGTCTGACCCAAGCCATGGTATTTTCAACTGTCTCATATGCATGTGAAAGCTGGACAATGAATAAGAAAGACCATAGAAGAGCTGATGTATTTTAATTATGTGTTGCAGAAGAATATTAAACATACCATGAACTGTCAGAAGAACAAACAAATCTGTGTTGGATGAAATATAGTCAGAATGTTCCTTAGAAGCCAGGATGGAAAGACTTTGTCTCTCATACTTCGGACATATTATTAGGAGGGACCAGTCCCTGGAGAAGGACATCATGCTTGCTAAAGTGGAGGGTCAGCCAAAAAGAGGAAGACCCCCAAGGAGATGAATTGACACAATGGCAATAGCAGTGTAACTCCAATGATAAGGATGGTGCAGGACTGGGCAGTGTTTGTTTTGTTGTGCATCAGGTCGGTGGCACCTAATAACAACACAACAAGGTTCTATTCCCACGGAAATTCAGATTTGGGAAGAGTTTTCACCTGAGCTGTCAAATATAATAACCACTAGCCAAACAAGGTCGGTGGTTCTATCTCATCAGTAGCTCCTCGGAAACCCTATACAAGGTCGCTATGAGTCAAAACCAACTTGAAGGCACTTAACAACAACAAGCCAAACATGGCTACCTAAATTTAAATTAATTAAAGTTAAATTGAATTCAAAATAAGTCTTGCAGTCACAATGGGCCATTACAAATGCTTAATAGCCACTCGTGACTGGGGGTTACCATATTGAATAGGATAGCCATAGAACATTTCTATCATTACAGAAACTTCTCTACTGGGCAGTATAGTTGAAACCAAAAACTCTTCAAGACCAAGTAAAGACTATTTTCTCTTTCCCTGTGAAGCAAGAAATCAGGGTTTCTTGCTTTTAGGTAATGTTTGAAGACACCTAAAGGTGAAGTAAAATGCTGCTTAACTTGCCCCTAAGACATTTCAAGTATTTTTATTTTCCTGAAAACTATTTATGCATCATGATTGCTTAAAATTAGGCTCATTAATTAATACAATGGTACATCATTAGTATATGTTTTTGAAACATACTCCATTATTAAAAACTGAACACTGATTTTAAAATAACACAACAAAAACATCTTCATATGCCACAATAAACAATATTGGCATTGGGTTCTAGATCTATAAAATATAAATGTGTTGGAGTGTTATTATTTGTGTTGTTAAGCAATGAATTACTTGCTTATAGAGCCCCTGTAAACAAATTAGCTGCCCTGTCTGAACTCCAGGGAGCTCTGGTAGCATAGTGGATAATGAATTGGACTGCTAACTGCAAGGTTAGCAGTTCGAATCTACCAGTCACTCTGCAGGAGAACGATGAGGTTTTCTGTTCCTGTAAAGATTTACAGCCTCAGAAACCCAATGCAGGGTCACTATGAGTCAGAACTGACTCCATAGCACATAACCACCAACAATTACCACTGGACTACTGGTCAGTTTCATTTCCTCACCCTTGTCTTCCCTTCTTTCCCAGGATCTGAACTGTGGCCAACCACACTCGAATGGGAATCCAAAATCCCTGCCCCATGCCTAAGTAGCTGGATGGTCTAGTGGTTAAGCATACAACTGTTAGTGTAAGTAGATCTGGGTCTTGGAATCAAATCCCAGCTCATCTTTTAATTTCAAGATGTTAAATTATTACCATCTCTAAACCTCTATTTCCTAATCTATAAACTGGATGATAGTGAGGATACAGTGCATAGCCAGAACTCAGCAAAGTTCCTAGCATAGAGTCAGTATTCTAAATATTAGCCATTTTTACAGAATCCCTCACTCCTGGTTCAATAAGGACTGCCTGGGAGCCTAGAAAAGTTATTAGAATTATAGCAACAAGGCAGTATAGGACATGATCTGGAACAAGTGAGTGGTCAGTAAAAGAAAGAATGAATAACAAGCCTTGAAAATATATAAAGCTTTCCCATAGAAACTTGGAAGGTAGATGGGGGTGATTTCACCATCCTGAATATTCCTTGCCAGGTTGAGAGATGAAAGATCAGAAATTACTGACTTGTTCTGCTTTTCACAGTTTCAGACTTTAACTTGACTTCATTATAGAAAATTTCAAAGTTCTATTTTTATCACAGGAAAATTTTATTATACAAAATTGTACTGTTAAGCACAAAGAATAGTATAATGAGTCTTCTATACCATCACTCAGTTCAACAATTATCAACTCATGGGCAGTCTCATTTCACCTGTAACTCCCATTCCTGCCTCCTAGGTATTTTGAATCACATGCCTGATAACTTGTTAGGTCATCTGTAAATATTTCAGTTGTAGCTATGCAAGATTTTTTTAAATTACCACAATACTGTTAACACACCTGAAATATTAATAACAAGTTTTTATTATTATAAAATCCAGTCAGAGTTTATATTTATCAGATTGCTTTATAAACTGTTAGTACAGTTACTTTGAAATAAAATCCAAATAAATTATGTATATTATCATCGATATATAGGTCACATTGATCTTTTTTAGTCCATAGATCCTACTCCATCTCTTGTTTTCTTTGCAATGTTTGGCCGAAGAAACCTTATAATTTGTTTAGCAGGGTGTCCTACAAGTATGAATTTTGCTGATTGTATCCCCAAACTATCATGCAGCAGGTCCCTTTAGCCTCTATATTGCCTACAGATTGGTAGTCGATCTAGAGGGTTGATCAGATTATCTGTGAGATACCTCATGTCTGGTAATTCCCCCCACCCCCCACCCTTTTTGAGGATGTTTTCAACTTTACCTAGATGCATGATTTCATTAGAGTTGTAGAATATTCTAATTTATCACTCCTTCATTTATATAATATACAACTTCTATAAAGAGAAATTTCTCTTCATCAATTAACTGCTACCCTGTGGTAGGGTTCATACATTATAATCAGGAAGGATACTTGATGCATTCCCTTTGGGCCTCAGTTTTCAAAATAAGATAGCTTTAGAAAAGCCTTCAAAAACTGGATGGTAAGGAATTTTCTCTCTCTTTCTTTCTTTCTTTTTTTTGTTATTGTTGTTTGCTTGTCTAATTGATTTTGCTGTCATTATGAACCCAGGGATTTAAACAGATTTGGTGCATGTCAATCCATTGCAGCTATTATCCTTCTTTATGCTCAAATTGCCCCCATTGATTCTGGGAATTAATTTCAGGTTTGCTCCTGATTCCTTCTGATAAAACTGTAGTAGTCTTTGGTATTTCCTTGCTTTCTGGAAAGACAAGATATGCCAAGCTCATCTTATACATTTCCTACCCTACATCTGTAATCAGCAATTTCTCTAGAGAATACGGGTTTCTTTTAAGGGAAAATGGTATTTAGAAACAACCATCTAAGAACTAGAGGTGCTTATTGCTACTGGGTTCATGTTTCTAGTGTTTGCCCGTGGATAAAATATTTTTTAGATCAAGTACTTTGCTAATTTATACTATTTTCAATTTAAAGTCAGGACTGTAGAGTTTTCACATGACTTCACAATCTTATATCAGTATCACCTTTAGTCCAAGCATAAATAAATACATAAAAGCCCAGTCTTCAATGACACCAACGTAATTACTCATTGGCTTTATCCCACTCTATGCACACAATAGCCTCAGAATGACAGGCCCAACAATATTATTACTGAAATTACATTAGAATTGCTGACAATTCTTTTTGCCTTTAGTGTATATCCCACCGGTCATATACAGCCCAAATTCTGTATTTTAAAGTCATTTGAAATAGTTTAGTTCTCATAAGCAGTGGTTGGTTATGCCATCAACTGGATACACACATTTTAGGTCCATTTTGTCTCATCTAATTTTTGATTTTTAAAAATTGAAGTTTTATCTTATATCAATATATTTATATGTTTCCAAAACTAATGTCTGATAATCAAGTAAACTAGTTTAGCTAATAAAGCAAAGTAATTTAGCTTCTATCTCTGTCCCTCTGTTCTACCCCATCCCCCTATATAGGTTGCACTCAAACACAGTACTATTATCTATATTTCATTGTTGTTGTTGTTAAGTGCTTTCAAGTTGGTTCTGACTCATAGCAACCCTGTTTAGGGTTTCCAAGGAGAGGTCGATGAGTCTGAACCACCAACCTTGCAGTTCAAGTCAACCATGTGGTTGAGTGCTTATCCTACAGCCATACCATAAGTGAGGGGAAATGAAGCTCTGAGAGGTTATGTTCCTTATCCAGTGACAGACCATTATTAGTAGAAAGAACTAGGATTGGAACCTGGGTTTCCAGGAGCCCCATGAGGTCATGGTTCTATCTATCTTATTCAAACAACATTTGGTGAATCAATCAATGAGAGGTGTTTTCAGGAGTGGTTTTCAAACACATGGGAAGAAGCATAAAAAGATGACTTTGATTGACACCATCGCTTCATGATATTCCCATGGTAACATTATACAACATAGCTAAGTCTCCTAGGGATTTGTTGTTGTTGGTTCCCACTCATAGAGACCCTGAATAGGGTTTCTGAGGAGTGGCTGGTGAGTCTGAACTGCCGACCTTGCCATTCAAACCAACCCTGCAGTCCAGTGCTTCTCTTTCAACATGACCCTCTAGGGCTAATGCAACCTAAAATGCCTTTTATGGGGAGTAGGTGTAGCATTAGGGCACCCAGAGTCCTAGCCCAATAGATAGCAGGACTCAACCAACATCTGGAAGGTGATATGAATGATAAGCAAGACTAGGTACACTCTGCTACAGACAATGTCTAATCTTGCCTAAGAATTAAAAGGTGTTTTAGGTCAGAGTCCTAGTGTGGTACTGCAGGATAATGCACTGGACCACAAGGTCAGTTTGAACTGCAAGGTCGGTGGTTCAGACCCACCAGCTGTTCTTTGGAAACCCTATACAAGTTCACTGTGAGTCAGAACTACTGGATGGCACTTAACAACAAGTACATGGCAGTAGAGTTCTGCTCTGACTACATTTTGCTTACAAAAAAAAGCTCCTAATTTTTAAATCTTTGTTAGCCAATCAGATATCTAGACATTCCCATTAAACCTTTATTCCAGAGAAAGTGGATGAAAAACTGGCTGTCCCAATAATGCCCAGAAGAGTAACAATTTTCATTGGAGATTGATTTCCCCTACTGTATACACATTGTCTCCTGAGCACACAGCCTGCAATCCCTGTAGTAACCACCAGGTGGCCTGCCATAGTGGAACCATTGGTTTTCCCCTTGGCCAAAGTGTATCTTGTTCAAAACTGATTACTGAGCAAGGGGTTGGGAGGTCAATATTTGAAGCAAAGGCCAATATTTAATCCTGAAGCCTGTGAAGGCCACTGCTCATGGTAATGGACATTCCTTCTGCAGAACCCTGTGAGCTGCTTCTGCTTGATGGGGATTTCCAGGGAGGATCCTAAATTGCATTTGAGATACCAAATTTCTGTCATTGTCCTCTCAGGGCATGAGGCCCCAGCTTCAGCATGAGGGGCCTTACAGTTCCAGCTTGCAAGCCTGCAGGAAGCTGACGCTCCAGTGGTTGGAGAATGGAGGGCAAATGTGTGGTCTTATTGCCATCGGGCATGTTTCCCTAGGTTGTGGGCAGGATGGCCTAATACAATGTAAAGATGCTGTCTAAACTTTAAATCCCTCTTGACATAGGCTGCCCCAGGGGTCAATTCATGACTCCATGTTGTATTTTCCATTCTTCTGAGGACAGAATTGAGAAGGTTTCCTGTCTAAGGAGCTCTGGTGACACACCCATGGTATTGGTGTGAGTGGCATCTAATCCCAAAGTGAATGAAGAAAGAAAGTTCCCAGAGAGACTGTTGGAGTTCTCTGTCCTGACCAGGCTCCTACCCAGGTGACTGCACCAACAACTAAGCCAATACTTTTATTGTTTAGGAGGTGAAACCAGGAGAGGAAGAGAACAAACAAACATATCATATGGGGAACATTCAGGGTTACTGGGGATGCTTATGCTATATAGACAAGAAGATGCATCCGTCAGATTCTGCTACACAGCAAACCACCAAGTGGTCACAGAGGCATACAGCAATAGGCATTTACCACTTGTTGATGGATTGCTGTGGTTGACTGGCTTAGACTAGACTTGGCTGAACTTGGCTCTAAACTGAAAGTTAGGTTCATGTCTGCCCCATATGTCTTCATCCTCCTAGGACTAGTGAACTAGCCAGGACACATCAATGACAGAACCATAAGGGAACAAGCCAGTCATACATGCCCCTAATTGCATCATATCTGTTAATAGCCCATTAGCAATAGAAAGTCATGTGGACAAGCACAAAGTCTAAGGATACAGTCGTTCACTCCACCTCTAGCAGGGGGATTTGCAAAGTTACATGGCAAAGGACATGATACAGGAAGAGATGAAGACTTGTGGCCAATAATTAAGTCCTCCTGAAGAGGATATAGCTACTGTCCCCATAAAATAGCAATCATGCCAGCCAACTGTGTATAGGCCTTTCACATGCATTATCCCATTTAACACCCATGACAAATACATGAGGGCAGTATTATGACCCTCAGTAAGGAAGCAGAGGCTCAGAGAGGCTGAACAGCTCTTCCACAGCCACACCAGTGGTGCGTTATAATCCAGGTCTGTCTGACTCCATCTCCACGGCTCAGCCAGAACAGTCACTGTGCCCAGACATCTCCCCTGAGGGCCTGTCTCTAAACAGATCCATGGCCAGCTAGGAAGTTCTTTCCTCTAAATGGCTGTCCCCAGCTAAAGACATGCCTTTCTCGTCCTGATCCCTCCCTCTTCTCCAGTCACTGCCCCACCTCCCAAACAACCTCACCATCCCATGGACAAAAGGTTCAACCCCTCAGGACCTGAGGACCTCCTTATACAATCACCCATCCTCAGAGGCCCAGTGGGAACCTCACATACAGATAAACAGAAATAGAAGGAGAAAAGAGACCAAAAGAGAGACAGAGATAACAGGAAAAGGAGAGAAAGAGAAGAGACAGAGAGAAACAGACAGGCAAAAACAGAAAGATAAAACCATGGAAAATGAGAGAGAAAAGGAGATGTAAGGCAAATCGATCCTCATTGACCCTCCCCCTGGGATCCCCACCCACACCCCTTGTTCAAGTCCTCCCATGACCTCAGCTCCCTGAGTTTTGTCCCAGCTCCCCCTCAGTTTTATTTCTGTCCCAGGGGTGGTTCTGACAGGTTTCCAAACCTCTTGATATGCTCTTACCCAAGGTGCTTCTTCAGCTTTCAAGCCCCAGGGGGTGGTCCCGTCTCTCCCAAGAAAAGTAACACCCCTGGAGACACCAGCGAACTGCCCCATCTCTGGCCATCTCCTCCCAGCAAGGGCCAGACCTGAGGCAGAGACCAACCCTACTTGTCGCCCAGTCCATCCTTCCTACTTGTCGCCCAGTCCATCCTTCCTACGCTGGGGGATGTCCGTTGGAACCACAGCAGCTGTGGTCTGGGGGGGGGGACTGAGTCACAGCAGGGGACAGCAGAGAGTCAAACTTTGGGTCAGGAGGGCCCAAGAAGTCCTCTGAGGTCTCACAAGGGTCTCATCTCTTTCCTCCCTCTCTTGTTTTCTTCCTGCCTCCCTTCCTCTGTTCTCCTTTCCCTTCCCTCCTCCCTCCAGCGGATGGAGGTGTAAAACCAAGAGGGTCCCCCTGAGCAGGCTCCATAACTCAGGCAGCCAGCAGAGGCCGATATTTAAATCACAGCTTACTTTGCTTTGTGTGAGGGAATTTATTAGCCTACCACATAAATGTTTTATTCATTAGGCTGTGTAAATAATGCATGCCTGTTTCCATGGAGACTTAACCCCTCTGCTCCCAGAGCCTTGGCCCATTCTGGCCTCCCCACCTTTGTAATATCTTGCCACTCCCCTGGTTCTGAGTCTACACAATAACAATAGGAGCAACAGCAAAGCACAATACTAATCACTGTTGCTATTATTAGTGTTATCACCCATCATTCACTAAGCCCTTCTAGGAGTAGCACGCTGACCAGCTCTTTCATCCCCAAGGTGTTATTAAGACACATACTCTGGTCACCCCCATTTTACAGATGAGAAGACTGAAGCTCAGGGAGGTGCGTCACACAGGGGCATGTTTGGAGCCAGGAATCACAGCAGGTGTGACTGACGCCAAAACCCTATTGTTCAGACTCTGTCGCCTGTTAACTGTCCAGCACAGCTCGGCCCCTCCACAAGGGGCAGGGGTGCTGCTCAGGTGCCTTGCAGACAGCAATTCTCCCTCTCTGATCAGTCTTCCCACTGCCACATAGGATCTCATAGGATCTCAGCCCCCAAGACCCAGATTAACCCCTGGCAACCAGTGAATAAACTGAGACCCAGAGCAGCACAGGAATTTGCTCAAAGGTCACATAGAGCATCCCCGTAGAGTTGTCCCTTGAACCCAAGTCCTATTCCCAGTGCCTCCCATGCCCCAAGTTGTCCCTTCTGGAACCTTCTGAAGCCCAAAGGTGGTAGGGCTTACCCACCACCTCCCCCGCCTTCCCCAGCACACACACACACACATTCACTCTTTACAGACAGAGATCTGAGGCACTGAGGTTAAGAGCCTGGCAAAAGTCACCAGCAAATTGGCGGTGAGCTCGTACTAGGAGGCCGGGGCAGGCCCCTGGTTCCTCCCAGTCACATCTCACTGCTCTGCTCAGTGAGCGTGGCAGCAGGCCGGCCACCTCACAGCTCGTTAGGCAGCTTCCACTGGCACAGAGGCCACCAAGGCCCCATGGCCGCCACCAGAGGTGACCTACACCTCCTCTACCAGCTTAGAAAACCAAATCATACATGAACCCAGAGCTGCTGGTGGAGAAACAGCTCAGCCCGCTGTGTCTGAAAATCGCAATCTGAAATGTTGCCTGCATGCTGCCTCCCGGCTTTCTGGACTTTCTGAAGCCCATTCCTGGAGGTGGGTCTAAAGATCACCCTGACTCACTAAAGATAGGGATGCTTTACACCTTACCCACTACTCAACATCCTTAGCAGGGCCCCTGGTTTGCTTCATTTTCAGGTGAGGAACTGAGGGCTCAGAGAGGTGGAGAAACTTGCCCAAGCCACACAGCTGGTAACTGGTGAAGCCCCAGAGCTCAGCCGAGGTTTGTATTTCTCTGTGTTCTCTTTTGCCAGTCCTTGACTTCTGCCTTGCTGCTTCCCAGAGAGTGGGACACAAGATACCAATAGCAAAATAAATTCCATTGCATTACTAGGATGGAGTTGTTTCCATTTTAAATCTCTTCAGATCTTCTGTTCAGGTCAAGATGAAAGTTTCTGTTTGGGTCTGGCATGTCAAATACCTCTCCAGCATTGCAAATTGCCTTTGAAATGCAAATCCCAGGCTTTGAACCCTCTGCAGGCTGTAGGTACTGGCTGGAAACTCCCAATCCTATTGCATTGCCATTGTATTTATTTTTACAGCTTTATAGTTGTCTTCCATTTATAGCAAGTAATTCTAACTTCCCACTTAACAATAATAACAACAACAATAATAGTCATGTATAGCACTTACAAAGAGTCTGGCATTGTTCTGAGGTTTGCATATTTTAACTCATTTAACCCTCATAAGGAGGCCTGGTGTGGCGCTGTAGGATGAGTGCTGGACTGCTAACCAGAAAGTCTGTGGCTCAAACCCACCACCAGCTGCTCCTTGGAAACCCTATACAGGGTTGTTATAAGTTAGAACTGACTTGAAGGCACTTAACAACTCCTCTCAAAAAACCCTATTAGGTAAAACCAGTTGCCACTGAGTTGCTTCTGACTCATAGAAATCCTGCAGGACAGAGTAGCATGGTTGCACAGTTTCCAAAGCTGTATTCTTAATGAAACAGGCAGCGACATATTTCTCCTGTGGAGTAGTTGGTAGGTTTCAACTGCCAACTTTTCCGTTAACACCCTAGCGCTTAAGCACTGTACCACCAGGACTACTTTTTACAAGGTCGGATCATTCTTATCCCTCTGAACAAATAAGGAAATTGAGGCACAGGGTGGTTACAAACTGGCCCCCAGGTCACAGAGCTCGTAAGTGATGGGCCAGAATTTAACCCCTCCATAACCATAATGCCTCCCACTGAACCAAACTCACTGCCATCAAGTCAGTTCCAACCCCTTAGAATGGCTCCATAGGGTTTCCAAGATGAAATCTTCATGGAAGCAGACAATCTCATCTTTCAACGGTGGAGTGTCTGGTGGGTCCACTACTTTTCAGTTAGCAGCCCAATGCTTCCCCCTCTGTGCCACCAAGGCTGCTTATGCCTTCCACGGTCAGGTAAATTTTTCTTTTACAATACATTTGTATAAAAGAAAAAAGGCCAATTTAAACTACATGGATGTGTGGAAATTCATAAATGCAGCATGTGTGTGTTGTTTCCCATGGCTCCAATCACATCATCTGTTCATAAGCCCACCCTCCAAACCAGAAGCCAGTGAGAGAAAAGCTTGGTTTGGAGTAAAGCATAAGCCCCACCCCCTGGTCTGGAACCAATGACAACAAAAACCTGACTTGAGAGCAAAGCCTAGGCCCCACCCCCTGGGCTTAGAGCCAATGAGAGGGAAATCAGGCTTGGGCCTTTTTCCCAACAGGTGGTAGTCCTGGGACTGGTAAGCTGCCAAAGGTGATAGGCATCCTCTCATGGACTCCTCTCAACCACTCACAGGATTGTTGTTAAGTACCCTGGAGTGGGTTCCAACTCATAGAAATACTGAGTAGGGTTTCCAAGGCTGTATATCTTTATAGGAGCAAATAGCCTCCTCTTTCTCCCATGAAACAGCTTGGTGGGCTCCAACCACTGACCTTGTGGTTAGCAGTCTAGTCCTTATCCTACAAAGCCACCACATTCCCACTGAACTGAAACATTCACAGGCTAAGAACTTTATCCTGTCATCAGTCTCCAGGGGGATGGACAGGCAGAGTTTGAACCCTGGCAGTCTGACTCCAGAGTCCTAGTTGTTGTTGTTAGGTGCCATTGAGTCAGTACTGACTTATAGCGACCCTATCCACAGCAGAACGAAACACTGCCCGATCCTAGGCCAACCTCACTACCACTGTCATGCTTGAGTCCATCGATGCTGCCACTTGGCCAATCCATCTTGGTGGGGTCTTCCTATTTTTCTCTGACTCTCCACCTTACCAAACATGATATCCTTCTCGAGTGACTGGTCCCTTCTGACAAGATGTCCAAAGTATGAGTGATGAAGTTTGGCCATCCTGGCCTCCAAGGAGCACTCTGACTGCGCTTCTTCCAAAATGGATCTATTGGTTCTTTAGGCTGCCCATGGCACTTTCAATATTCTCCTCCAACACCACAACTCAAAAACATCAATTCTTCTACAGTCTTCCTTATTCACTGTCAAGCTTTCACTTGCATATGAGATTATTGAAAATGCCATGGCTTGGGTTAGGCACACTTTAGCCCTCAAGCTGACATCTTTGCTCTTCAACACTTTAAAAAGATCTTTTGCAGCAGATTTGCCCAATGCGATACGTCGTTTTATTTCTGGACTGCTGCTTCCATGAGTGTTGATAATTGATCCAAGAAGAATGAAGTCCTTGACAACTTCAATCTTTTCTCTGTTGATAAGAATGTTGTATTGATCCAGTGGTGAGGATTTTTGTTTTCTTTACATTGAGATATAATCCATACCAAATGCTGTGTTCTTTGATCTTCATCAGTAAATGTTTTAAGTCCTCTTCACTTTCAGCAAGCAAGGGTATATTATCTGCATATCACAGGTTGTTAATGAATCTTCCTCCAATCCTGATGCCATGTTTTTCTTCATAGAACCCAGCTTCTCAGATTATTTGCTCAGCATGCGTGTTGAATAAGTATGGTGAAAGAATACAGCCCTGTCACACACCTTTCTTAATTTTAAACCATTCAGTGTTCCCATGTTCTGTTCTAACAAAACTGCTTCTTGGTCCATGTACAGATTCTTCATGTGCAGAGTCCTTAGTCACTACATAAAGCCAACAGTGATAACATCACCAGAGGTCCCTAGACACAGCTAAGCCTGTAACCAGTCTACTCTGGACTTTTCCTGTAAACAACCCAATAAATTCCCCATTTATGCTTAATTCCATCCAAATGGGATAAGGGTTTCTTATACTAGCTGCTCCTCAGAGCCTTATAAAGGGTCGTTACAAGTTGGAACTGACTCGATGGCATTTAACAGCAACAACAACATGCTTGCAATGGGGAGAATAATGGTGTTCTTGTCTTCCTTTGACTGGGAGAAAGCAGCTCAGTAGATTCTACATGTGAATTCAGTCCAAGACTTGATATTCCCAAGTGACAGGCTGAGGTGATACGTATGTGGCAGGGCTGGATAAGGTGAGGCACCTGGTGTACAAATGCAAGTATTGCCTCATTTTCGAGTGAATTTGCATGGGCACCTCACTCCTTCATCCTGGTATATGAACACGCCCCAGCCTCACCCTTGGGCACCTAAGACCAGGCGGGCATCGGTCTACATCCTTCAATTTACCCAACTGCCCATACCTGTAACATGTGACCCTAGGCCCAGCCCTAGTAAGCCCCATTGGGATCACTTTTATAGGCATGCTCTACATTTCCCTGGCATGCCCTCCTGCATACACTCATTCACTGGCACAGGACTATCTCCTAAAGGCTCTGATTTCCCCTAGGGTGGGCTTATGCGTGGGAAATCACCCACAGTGCTCTCCTCTTCTACCCTGGCCCCATATCAGTGTTTGAGGCTCACCCACAAATTCAGCTGAGGGAGTCCCTGGTGATAGCCTGACTTGCAGTGTCCCTTTCAGCGACCTTTATGTCCCTGCCAAGGTCTATAGAACCTTCTGGCTCTGAAGGACAGCTATCCCCTGCAGCCTTCCATGAGCTGAAGCCATTCAGGACTCACACAGACACAGGGAGACAGTGCCTCTCTCTGGGTCCCTAGCTGCTCAACCACTGCCCCAGGTCACCAGCATCCCCAGTGAAAATGGTTCTTCAGCTCCTTCCTGGACATCATCTCTCCTCAACTTAGATATGGGTTAGGAGGTTACAGATTTATTCCTGTCCCTCACCCTCAACCCATCCACACCAATCCCTTCTTCTCCCTTAGGCAACTGTTACATCCCTGATCCAATCCAAACCCAGGAATGTCCAAATTCCCACTACACATTCACTCACCACTTACCAAGGCTCCAGCCTTACCACTTACCAAGGCACAACACCCACAGACAAAGTGATACTATCCCTCTCTTACAGAGGAGGACATCTATCGGAAAGGGTCAGGAACTTGCCCCACATCACACAGCTTCTAAGTGGTGGAGGAGTCCAAGTGTAAATGCAGACCTGCTTCTACTGCACTCGAGTCAACTCTGACACATGGCAATCAGCATGCAACTGTGCTCTCTAGGGTTTTCAGTGACTGGTTACTTCAGTAGCCTGCCAGGCTTTTCTTCTGAGGTAACCCTGGTTGAACTCAAATCTTCAATCTTTCAATTAGCAACTGAGAACATTAACTATTTGTACTCCCCAGTGACTCCTCTCCTGACTCCAGATTCCCTTAATCAGTTCACCTTCCAGTCCTGAGTGGGAAAAAGTATGCTCTTCACTCTGCAGAGCATTGGAATCCCCAAGCCTTTGGAGCCAGCAAAACCTGAGTCTTCCAGAGTTCAATGTAATAAAGTCCTGCTTTGTACTTCTTGCTGTGTGTACATACTCACACACACACACACACACAATTCAAGAGGAAAAGCTCCTGATCCAGGTACCTCATTCCACTCCCAGCAGGCTTCTTGTTGGCCACTGCCTTTTCCTATCAGCTCAATTCTAGTTTGTGGCCTGAAGGAGCCTGGGTCCTCAGCGACCTTACGGAGACAAGGTAACCCGTACAAGTGGGGTCCAATGTTCCTGTTCAAACCCCCGGAGCAAGTCATAGTCCCACATTTCAACCCTACAACCTCACTATGTGATCCCTGGAGTCCTGGTGTGGCGCTGAGGGTTAATGCACTAGGCTGCAAGGTCTATTTGAACCATAAGGTTGGTAGTTCAAGCTCACCAGCAGCTCCTCAGAAACCCTATACAGGATCGCTGAGTTAGCACTTAACAACAACATGTGATCCCTGCTCTGTTGTCCTTATCATTTTGGTACCTTACAAGTTCAGTCTCACTCTGGTCAAAGCAGGAAGCAAATCTGGGAACTCGAGGGTCAGAGATCAGACCTCGCGCCTGGCATGTCTCAGTGGGAGGAGGCTATCCTGAAGTCGTCTCTTCCCTGCTGAGTTGGCCATTAGTAAGCCAGGTTCCTGCCTCAGTTTCCCTTGCTAGCACTCCAGTTCTCTGCTGGGGGTGGCATCCTTTCAGATTCCTAGTGATATCAGGGTTCTTAGTAGAACCCCAATGTTGGCCCACAGTAGGTTCTCAAGCTTGTGCTGAAATGCAGGGAACTGGGTTGAAGAGAATGAAGGCACCAGCTCCTGACTCAATGCCTCCTACCCCTGTGGACTGAGGGTAAGCCAAAGTCCCCAACTTCTGGGGCAACCCAGCTTTTTGATCCCTGGTAACATTGTTAGGGCTTACCAAATGGTCACCTGGCAACCCCCTAAAACCCATCTTACTCATGAAAAGACACAAGCCCATCCTTCCATCCTCCTTCTCCATCTTCACCCTGGTTGTCAGCAGGTGATGGCAGTGCCAGGTGCAGATGGCTCAGTAAAGGATAATTGCTATTTTTGCTGGTGATGATGTTGAGATGATTATCTGTGAGGCCTCATCAAGCTAGGGATGTTGGGGTCTTGTAAACAGACAGGCCTCTAAGGGATCCACAGAGCAGGGCGACCTCCTCTAGACTCCTTTTGCCAACTCTACCTGCTCTTCTTCCCTGTGTGTGCATTAGGAATCTTCTGTTTGAAGAGCCAGAAAACCCTACTCCTGCTGGTTTAAGCACAATGGGGATCTGTCTGATTATGTGATTGAAATATCCACAGTTAGGTTCAGCTTCAGGTTCTGCTTGATCCAGGCCTCATCAAGTAGAACCTGGGTATCACCAGGACTCATGACTGGGCTTTGCTTGCTATGTGATATGGCATGTCTTTGAGACCTCATCTCCTACTTCCCTTGGGCTCACCCACTCTGATCCATCACAACAGACTGGAGAAGTGCAGAAGCCCCTAACCTGTTATCCAGCTGCCATTGTTCCCCTTCCCCCTGACCTATCATGTTCTTTTCAAAACATAGAGCAGCCTCCATGTTCTTTTCAAAACATGAACCTGACCTTTGAAAGCAGAGATACAAAGAGATACTTGTACACCAGAGCTCATTGCAGCATCACTGACAATAGCCAAAAGGTAGAAACAACCCAAGTGTCCACTAACAGATGACTGGGTAAACAAGATGCAGTATAGCTGTACAGTGGAGTATTATTCAGTCATAAAGAGAAATAAAGTTCTGATACATGCTACAACATGGATGAACCTTGAAAGCATTATGCTTATGAAGGAATAAGCATATTATGACTATGAGTGAAATAAGTCAGATCCAGAAGGACAAATATTGTATTATGCCATCTTCAGGAAATATCTAGAACAGGCAAATGTTTATTTTGTTATTGGAGATTATCAGAAACTGGGGACAGAGGGGTATGGGGAGTTGTCGCTTAAGGAGTACAGAATTTCTGTTTGAAGTAATGAAAATCTTTTATTTTTTCAATTTATTTAATGAAAAACTTTTAAGAAAAGATCATGGTGATGATTGTACAATATGGTGAGTGTGACTATCACTGGGCTGCACTATTAAAAATGGTCAAAAGGGTGATTTTTGTTAGATATTTTACCATAAGAAAGTGAATATGTACAAACCTGACCTTGTTACTCTTCTGCTTAACACCCTTCAGGGACTCCCTGGGGTCTCCCAGCCCCTGCACCCTCTTTACCTTCTTTCCCAACCCACTCACTGGTCATCTTCCCTCTCATCCTGCATTGGCTCTGCAACTTAGGATACTTTGCCCACTCTCCCCTACACCATCTTCCTGCTTCTTTCTTAATCCCTCAGATCTCTGCTTAAATTCACTGATCCCATCATCAAAATCAGGCTCCCTATTATATATTTTTATAGTCACTTGGACATTTTTAAAACAGCATTTGTCACTGCTTACCATGGGTGCTGAAGAAGAATTGATGGCTTTGAATTGTAGTGTTGGCAAAGTATACTGAATATATAGACTGCCAGAAGAACATACAAATCTGTCTTGGAAATACAGCTAGACTCCTCCTTAGAAGCAAGGATGGCAATACCTCATCTCATGTACTTTGGACATGTTACCGTGAGGTACAATCCTGGAGAAGGACATCACTCTTGGTAGAGTAGAGGGTCAGTGAGGACAAGGAAGACACTCAACAAAATGGACTGACACAATACTGCAACATTGGGCTCAAACACAGCAAGACTGTGAGGATGGCACAGGACCAGGCAGTGTTTTGTTCTGTAGTACACAGGGTCACTATGAATCAGAACCAACTCAATGACACCTAACAACAGCAACGTGATGTGGTGGTTAGATTAGTGGCTTTCTCCATGAGCCTGTTTGTCAAACCCTGACACACAGTAGGTCTATATTTGATAAGCCCCAGTCCCAGGTACAGCCTGAATTACTGTTTCCTAAAACCATCATGAGAGACACCACCATAAATACTTTTGAGTCTTAAACTCAAAATCTCTGTGTGGTGATGTTTCTCAGGACAGAAGGGGCAGCTTTATACCAGTCCTGAGACTGAGGGTTCTGAACATTATTCCTGAGACCAGACTTGGGTCCCAGTACCAAAATGGTCCTTGAGGTCACAATCACTCCCTCGTATTTCTAATCCAGACCCTGCTTCCAAGGTTCCAACCTCACCCCCTTATCCTTACCTCCTTTGTCCCTCTCTCATTCTAGCCACAGTCCCATGTCCCCAGCATGACATTGTCAGGGTCTCAGAGATCTTCTTGAGAGGTTTCTTGTTCCTACAGGTCACAGACCAGAAGTTACTGTAGATAAAGGCCCTATTTTGTGTTCACAGATGGGTATGTGCACTCCTCCCAGCCACATGTGGTAGGATGTTGCTCTGTCTGAAGTTCTGGGATGATGCAGTAGCACAGAGGTTGGGGCTGCTCAGGAAGCAGATCCTCACCACGCATAGGGAAAAGATCTGATAGCAGCATATCCAGACACCAGCACCAGCTCCTCCCCCAATAACCTCTTTGTTCAGCAGCTCACAGAAGACTTCAGCCCTATGCTAAACTACCATCTACACAGAGCAGAGAAATAGACAATCGGTGTGTCTCTGGTAGTATGGTAGGGGCACTACTTAGGCTTTGGACAAAAGGATGAATTAGATTAATACTGGCTACACTTATTGAGCACCTGCTTTGTGGCTGACACTCAACATGTATTATCCCAGTTCCTCTTCATAGCAACCTTATGAAGAAAGGAGGTATGCCATCACTTCCACATTATACAAGGGGAAACAGGGACTCTGAAGAAATTTGCCCAAGTTCTCTTAACTGATAATGACCCAGACCTGCCGGATTCCAAAGTCCACATCAGACTGTCCACTTCCCCAGGTATGAGGACACTTCAAGAGGGAAACTTTGGCCTTGGACACAAAATACAGAGGAGCCACTAGTGACTATAGATAGATTGAACTTAGGACAAGGGGTTAATAGCAGGGATGTGCTCATGAACACATGCTATGGACCAAGGTTGAGGCTGCCTATTATCATTCCCTGGGAACCACCCTACACAAGTCTAAGTCAATGAGAGGCCAACTTGGTAACAGATCCAAAGTCCTTCATGCCTGGGAGTAGCGTTTGAAAGTTGAGGGTGTGTCATACACCTCACCTCCTTCTCCATCCCTGGGTACCTCAAGCTGAAGACCCAAAGCCTGACCCTTTATGGACATGCTCAGTTTGCCTTGAGAGTTTCCTGCTGCGATCCCCAGGCAGGTACTGTCCCAGTTTTCTGTATCCCCAGTCCCTTTCCAACATTTCAGTTAGTAGCTGAACATGTTAACCATTTGAGCCACCCAGACACTGTGCCAGGATATTGTTTTTAAGTGCTGTGTAGTTAGTTCTGACTCATAGTGACCCCGTATAGGGTTGCTGAAGAGCAGCTGGTGGGTTTGAACAGTCATCTTGCAACTCACAACAATCTTGCGGTCTAGTGCCTAGCCTAAAGCACCACACCAGGACTCCTAACCAACATATGGCCACTAAGTTTTTCATTCCTATCTAAATTTTTGCAGCATTTTATTTTGCTGACCACTGCCTCTTTCTGGAAACAGTCTCCCTCCCTGATGTCACAATATCACACCTCCCTGTACTCCTTCCTCCTCCCCTGCCTCTCCTTCTCTGTATTCCTTCTGGAGCTTTCTCAATGGTTAATTGCCCTCAACTGACTCTCCTCATTCCCCATACTCCTTGGGTGACCTCAAGCCACTCCTTGGGTTCTACTCTGACCCTAGTGCCAAAGCCACCCAAATCTGCCCTCTCTGGAGCTCCATATTCAGAAGTCCAGCAACTTTATCCACAGTCCCCTGAGATGTCTGAAGGCTTCCCAAAGTCAATGAACTCAATGCTGAAAATTTCCCTCCCGTCTAGAAAGAACACTTGCTCCCTATTTCAGTGAATAATGTCCTCCATCTTCTAGTTACTTTAGCGACAAGCATCCAGGTTACCTCATTGTCTCTACTGCAAATAAAACCCATTAGATTGCCCTGTCTAGTTTAACCTTAAGCAGCTTTTTACTATGCCCACTTTCCCTGTCTCTGTCGCTACTATCTCAGCTCAGATACACGTTATTGCTCACCTGGGCCTTACTATCAAATGTATATGCTTAATAAATCTTTGAAAAGTAAATTGACCTCATTTAAAGTTTAAAATACAAGAACCAGGCCCTACCTGATCTGACTCAGGAACAGTTCATGGTCTTACTCAGAACTCACATCTCAGTCCAGAAACCAGAAACTGGATCCCAAGGTTAAAGTCTGGAGCAAAATGCTACCCACATCTCAGAAGTTGAAACCCAGCATCCAGCTCATCTCTCAGTTCTAAGAGTCACAAAAGGCTCAATCCCTTCTACCAAGATCCGTTATTGTATTTTTTTCTCAAAGAAAAACAAGTGTCGATGGAGAGAGGGTTAACAGTTTATTCTATTTTTTCTGAGTGATTTTATCACTGTCGTTAGAACATTCATTGAAGTAAGTGAGGAATCCATCACAGGCTGACAGCAGTGTGCAGACTAATGGCTGTTAGATGGTAATAATTTTTAATATGATTTTTATTTCACTTAATTTCATATGTGCTTGACAAAAGGTCCCCAGTCACTGGGGAGCAGTGCGGAACTGGGAACATGCACACAAGAGGGTCTATTAAGCCAGGTGCTGGAAGCCTTTTAAAGAAACTTTACCATTGGGGGGAGGGGGGGGATGTCTGGAACTTGCCTGAGTGAAGGAAGTTGTTTTCTCATGCCCCCACAGACTGCTATACCCATTCCTCATGACACCATGAGTCACATTTGCTCTGAGGCAAGGCCAGGAGGAAGCTAAAAAGAGCTGACAGGGCTTCCCCTCTAGAGGAAGAATAGAGCAGTGCCCCACCTCACCCTGCTTGCACAGTGTTGTACTCAGAGCGCTGTGTCAGGATACTGTTCTCTCTGTCTGGCTCTGAAAGGTTCTATCAGATAATGACCAAGAGCAGGCTCTAGGGTCAGACTGCCAGAGTTTAAGTCCCAGCACTGCTCCTTCCCTAGCTTTGTGAACTTGTGCAAGCTACTTAACTTATCTGTTCCTCTGCTTCCTCCTATGAATACTTCTAAGAGTAAGTCCCTGCTTCACAAGTAGTTGTGAGGATTAAATTAAATACCCTGGCACATGTAAAGAGCCTGGCTCCCAGAAAATGTTGCCTACTGTTTTCTTCCAATTTCTTTTGGTGAAAGAGGGACTTTACTTCCCCAAGTTTTTCTGAGCAGGGAGCAGAATTCTCTGAAGGCCAGGGTTGTCATCCTATGATGTAACTCTTCCTCCAGTCATTCTCTTTACCCACTTGATGTGGGGTCCCTAGTGCCTGAAAATTGAAAGGGGAGTCATATTAAATCAAGTTATTTCAGTATGGTACAATCATTGTTTGATCTGGGTCTATTTGTGTGTGTGTACTCACACACACACTACCTAAGTAGCCAGCCTCACGCCAGTCTTGATTTTTCCCAAATTGAGAGAGTGGTCTAAGGGAATCAGTACCATGGACAGCACCACTTGCTCTCACCAGGGTTCTGACTGGTACTTTACTTCTTTCATCTTTATAGCTGTTCACATCATACACTCACCCTTTCCACACTCTATCCAGGGAGCCCAGGAGTACATCTATCTGGAGACTGAGACAATAAGGAGCTCAGAGTTACTGTTTCAGTGGGAAATTCTGAATCTAAAGTAATCCTTCTAGGTCTATACAGTGAATAAGGAAGATCGTAGAAGAATTGATGCCTTTGAGTTATGGTGTTGGAGGAGAATACTGAAAGTGCCATGGGCTGCCAAAAGAACCAATAGATCTGTTTTGGAAGAAGTGCAGCCAGAGTGCTCCTTGGAGGCCAAGATGGCTAAGCTTCGTCTCTCATACTTTGGACATACTGTCCAGAGGGAACAGTCGCTGGAGAAGGATGTCATACTGGGTAAGGTGGAGGGTCAGAGAAAAAGGGGAAGACCCCTAACGAGATGGATTGGCCAGGTGGCATCATCGATGGACTCAAGTGTGGCAGCGGTAGTGAAGTTGGCCCAGGATCGGACATTGTTTCGTTCTGCTGTGCATGGGGTTGCTATGAGTCGGTTCCGATTTGATGGCACCTGACAACAACAATAGGAAGCTACAACACCTCTACAAGAAAAAGATGAACAACCCAATTTGAAAATGGGCACAGGACATGAACAGCCACTTCACCAAGGAAGAGATTCAGGCAGCCAACAAACATATGAATAAATGTTCACAATAATTAACTATTGTGGTGGTAGTTATGTGTCGTGGCGTCGGTTCCAACTTATAGCAACCCTCTACAGCGTTTCCAAGACTATAAATCTTTATGGGAGCAGAAAGCCTCATCTTTCTCCTGCAGAACAGCTGGTAGTTTTGAACTGCTGAACTTGTGGTTCGCAGCCCGATTCATAACCACTACCCTACCAGAGCTCCTTGTTGTTGTTGTTGTTAAGTGCCATCGAGTCGGATCCGACTCATGGCGACCCATAGCAATCATATAAGGGTTTCCAAGGAGTGATTGGTGAGCTTGAACTACCGACCTTGCAGTTCAAATGGCTTTGCAGTCTGGCGCATTAACCCACAGTGCCACATCAGGACTCCTTAGAGAGATGCAAATCAAAACAATAATGAGATATCATCTCATACCAGCAATAACATCAAAGTTCAAAAACAAAGAGGACAATAAATGTTGTGAGGATGTGGAGAGACTGGGACCCTCCTACATTGCTGGTAGGAATGCAAAATGGTCCAAACACTCTGGAAAAGAGTATAGCACTTCCTCAGAAAGTTGGAAATAGAAATGCCTTATGAAATTCCTCTACTTGGTATAGATACACACAAAATACAAGCCAGAACAACAATATTTATATGCACACCAATGTTCATAGCAGCACAATTCATAATAGTAAAACGATGGAGATGGCCTAAGTGCCCATTGATAGAAGAATGGATAAACAAACTGTGGTACATACACACAATGGAATATTATGTTGCCTTGAAGAATAACAAGGATGCTGCAAGCCTCCGCATAACATGGTTGAACCTTGAGGACATTATGCTGAATGAAATTAGTCAGTCACAAAAGGAAAAGTATTGCATAAGATCATTATTGTAAAAGCTTAAGATATCCATACTAAAAGGGGGGGAAATCTTTATTGGTTACTACGGGTGGGAGTGGGTGGTAGAACACAGGGTAGGGGATAGACACATCATAATTTGGGTGTTGGGGAGGGCAATACACAAGAAGGGGAGAGAGGTGGAAGAACAAGGTAGATAGGGGAACACTTAGGCAGGTTTGCAGGGACTAAATAGGACAGAGGTAAATAGTGATGTATGCTCAACCTTGGAACAACAGGACTCTGTGATACAGGGATTGGGACATAGTCTAAATGGGTAAAATGGGAAATAATGTTAAGATGATTGACTGTCTTACTGGTTTCCCTTGCCTACTATTTTTTTAAATAGACACTTGAGTGGGATAGACAGGAATACTGGGAAACATGATTATAGAAAGCTTGTAAGCCCGTCTTCAGCCTATAACTAATTGGAATACCTAAAATGGGTATTCTTAACCACTGAAATAAGCTTCTAGTGGAGCCTTTGTAGTATATAGGACCATATGTAGAATCTTGAGCTCCATCATAACCTTCTGAGGTGGTACATTCCCACTTGAAAGGATAAGCAGCCAGGCCTGGAGCAGCTAAAGGATCAGAAGCTACTTATTGAATGAAAGATCAGCAGGAAAAATCCTAAACAAAAATGGCAGTATGATTGGCTACTACAAGAACAAGCAAGTTTCTCACCAGGGAGTCATCAAGACAAGCAATCAAGTCCCTTCAGGACCAACACCCCTCCAAGACTGAAACTCAAAGGGAACACATGAGCAAGCATGTAAGCTTGTTGGTGATCACATTGGTCTCCTGGTGAGTGGAAGAGGGGGAAAGACAGCAATAAAGATATGGGCTGAATTCAACCATGTTCCTTAGACTCCCATCAACCTGAAGATGAGAGAGAGAAAAGGAAAGGCTGGTTGGTCTGAAGCATGGTGAGACCTGGGGACTGCTGAGCCCATGGACAAGGACATAGTAACAGAAGGCTAGATATGAGAGTGAAGCATCCAGCTTATATGAAGTGAGGGGAGATGCACAAGACTGCCTAAACTTGTAGATAGTACCCATTCAACCTAGTTTCAATGATTTGATGATCAGAACTCGATGAGAGGAAGTTAAAAAAAAAATTTTTTTTTTTGACAAAGTAAACAAGTGTAAATTGCTACAATTTTATGAACTTGATCTATACTTATGGATGTAGTAGCTCAAAATAGCAACTGAGAGAGAAGAAGTCTTCACATCAAGTATCAATTCTATCCCCTCTGCATACAGCATATTTAAGGACGGGCAACTTAGACATTGGCTACCTAAACTGGGGGCACTATAAAGGCATGAAGTGACTGGCTTACAAGTTTTCAAGAGGGAGTTTAATTTCAGAGTGTGGGGGGGAAGCTAGAATCCCCACTGAATAATTTTCCTCTTGTCTAGACGGGCCTGGTAAAAGTAGATGGGGATAAGATTCTTAAGATTTAATAGTGAATAATTGTTATCATGACTAATCACCACTGTTACAACTGTAAGGGTAAAAGTTTTAAAACAAAAAGGAAGGATGGCATAGTTAATCTTACAGTCCAGGAACAGAGGACCCTAGGAACGTCAAGGGAGAAGAGCACAAGTGGAATGTGCTATCCAGAGATGCAGTGACACCAGTGATGTTGGCAGAGATGAGGACATGGAAAGATAAAGCAGCTGAAGGACTCTAAACTCATGGAAAGAGAAAGACTGTGTGCTGGCAGCCAGGAGGCAGGCTTGCAGAATGTGCCCTTTGGTTGTTTAAATGGTTATATATTCCTGAGTGTTTTTGTGTACATTAAAAAACAAACAAACAAACAGAGAGAATAGAAGCAAATACTGTTGAATGATGATACACAGAGGAGATTATAATCATTGCAATGAAATGATGAGTGTAAAACTGATGTTTTCCCATGTAAACTACCACTCAATTCACAATAAAAACTTTTTAAAAAAAAATCCTACTATAGAGGAGTACTGCCAAATGATACACAGGTAGCCCTGTGGGGACCTCTGAGCGCCCTCTTTCTGGACTGGCCATGTACAGTATCCCATTCTCAGGGTGGGATCCACAATGGACTGTCAAATTACCTAAAAAGACCATCTTTGGCCTGCATTTATTGAGCATGAATGGTGTGCCAGGATCTGTGCTAAGTCCTTTACGGGTATTATTTTAGTTAATTCTCCAACTACTAAATGAATTGGGGGGTACTATTATTTCCATTTTACAAATAAAAATCCTGAGATTAGCTAGAAGAACAGAAGATAACTTCCTAAAAGAAAGACCTACAGGAAAAATACAAAACAATACAGGCAGACCAACTGTTACTATAAGAACAAGCAATTGCTTGCCCAGGAGACAGCAAGGCAAGTGGTTGGGTTCCCTCAGTGCAAACTCCCTTCCAAGACTAAGACTCAATGGGAATACACGCTCTGATTGGTGACCACGTTCGTCACCGATAAGGGGAAGTGAGGGAAAAACAGCAATGAAGCTGCAAGCTAAGCACTACCACGGTCAATAGACTCCTGTGAACCCAGGTGGAGACCTGGTTGGACAGCAGTGTGGTAAGACCTGGGGACTCTTCGGTCCAGAGTCAGTGACATAGCCACAGAGGACTAGAGTGGAGAGTGAAGAATCCAACTGATAAGAAGAAAGGGCATATGCACAAGAACACCCACACTTGCAGATAATACCCACTTGACCTGGCTTCAATGACTGGATGATCAGAGCTCAACTAGAAGAAGAAAGAAAAGGAAAAAAAGAGTAATCTGGTACAATTTGATGAACTTGACCTTCATCTATGGATGCAGTAGCTCAAAAGAGGGAACAAATCCTTACAGCAAGGATCATTCTCACCACCTCCATACACAGAGTAGACAGGGATGGGCAACTTGGACATTGGCTACCCAAAATGGGGTGAGGAGGGTCTACAAAGGCAAGAAGTGACTGGCTTGCAAGATTTCAACAGGGAACCTAGATCCAGAGGGCATGGAGGAAGGTAGAATCTCCACTGAGTAGTATCCAATCTGTCTAGGTGGGGTGGATGGGTCGCTTGTGATACAATAGTGAATGATTGTTATCAGGACTGCTTGTGAGGGCTGGTAGATGTTTTGTAGCAAGGAAGGGAGTGATTAACTTTTCAGTCTAGGAGTGGAGGTCCCTGGGACCATCAAGGGAGAAAAGCATAGAGCAGGACTACCCAGAGAAGCAGCGATGCTTGAGATGGAGGCAGAGACGATGATCTGGAGAGATGTAACGGTTGGGGACTTTGGACACAGAGAGGGAGAGGGGCTGTGTGCTGGTGATCGGGTGACAGTCTTGTAGTGTATACTCTTTGGTTGGTTGATAATGCATAGAGGGGGCTGTGACCATGGCAATGAAATGATATACGATAGGATGAATGTAAAACTAATGCTCTCCCATGTAAACTATCACATAATTCACAATAAAACATTTAAAAAAAAATTTTCCTGAGATTAGAGAGGCTATTGGTCCAGCCAATTTCACACAGTCAGAGGCAACAGAGCAGGATTCACACACATGTCTAGACTGTAAACTTAGTAACTTGTAAAACCATCCCTGTTGCCTCTACCAGAATTTGACAGATGAGAGAATCTCAATGAATATGAATTAATGAAAGGGTTAATAACTCCAAAGTCTGTATTCCTAGCGTCTTCATTACTCTGTCTCCAACTGGGAGATCGGTCCACTTTCAAATTCATTTTTAAGACATCACAATTCTCCTACATGTTTCTACTGGTAGGTCCTCTTCTGCCTAACTCCCTACATTGGTTGCTGACATATGCCTCATTTCACCTCAGCAGGGCTTAGTCACTCAAAGCTCCCAGGATCAGAGATTGAAGGTCCTGAGATCAGGGTCCCAGTAACCTAGAACAGTTTTGTGCTGTTAGGCAGCCAGAAGAAAGCCTGCCACCTCTGACTCTTCATCTCAAGCTACCGTAGAAAGTGGTTTGTTGTGAAGTGCCATCGAGTCAGTTCTGACCCATAGTGACCCTGTAGAGGGTTTCCAAGGAGCAATTGGTGAACTTGAATCACCGACCTTGCAGTTCAAATGGCTTTGCAGTCTGGCACATTAAACCATGGTGCCACACCAGGACTCTGTAGAAAGTGGTATATGCCCCCAAAATTGAAAGAGTTATTATGTAATGACATTAGGTAATGTCAGGATTATGTTTAACTTGGCATCTTCATGGAACAAATTTAAGCTAGCTTCCAAGGTGGGGGTAGGTCTTCAGTGACGGGAGCATGGCCCAGTGATACTACTTTAGACTAATGAAATAGGAAAGATTTTGCAAGAGTACAGGGTATAAACTCAGAAATTGGCCCACGGACTCAGGAGCCAGAGATTCATAGGTGGGTCATACCTCATTTCAATATAGGTTAGACTTTTTCAGCACCATGTGTGTAAATGGGAGACAAGTCCAATTCTAACCTCAAAAAGAGTATGGAATACGAGTCTAAACCTGTGTCAACAACAACAACAAAAAAAAAAAACAATAAGAAATCACTGTTACTTTCGTACCTACTATAGCACAGCAGTATATTGGGAATATGCTAGTCATAGGCATACAAGATTAATTAGACAAGGTCTTTGCCATTAAGAATCCCAAAGATTGACAGAAAGAAATACAAGAGATTGCATCACTTATATTAGACTATTCTTTGTCAAAGATAGCTGAAGAGGAAAAGGACTGGAGTTCTTCCTGTCCCTTTCATGGCCCTACCCAGACCTCACAGTGTATCCACTCACTAATTGTGCCAGCCCCAAGCAGAAAGCCATGTAAAAGCAGTACAGCATGTTAAAGTAGACTGTTAAGACACAGACTCAAGAGGTAGACTGTTTTTATTCAAATCCTAGTTAGGCTACTTAATAGCTATGTACCTCAGTAAAAATTATTAATCTCTCTAGGCCCAATATTCTCAGCTGTAAAATGGAATAATAAAATCTAACCTATCTCAGGGGTTGTTGTAAGGATTAAATGACTGAATGATTATAAAGTATTTAGAGCAGGGCTTGGCATGTGGTAAATGCTAACGAAGTACTAGGTATTAGTACTATCACTATCATCATCATTCCAGCACACAAGCCAATCAGACAGAGGCTGTGGAACTCTTGGAGGACTCTTGGGAGAAGCATCACATGAGATTTACCCTGACATTGCTGCTGCTTTTGAGTTGCTTACTCCCTACCCAAGCGCATACGCCACACCAAGGGGAGTGCCTTCCCTTGTCTAGAGCCACCCAGGTAACTCCCTTTTGCCTCTTTCCCCTGCTTCCACAGCTATTTATTGTTGTTAACTGCCATTGAGTTGGCTCCAACTCATGAATAACAACTTATGAATAACAGAAGTAAATGCTACCCAGATCTGCACTAACTATTGTTTGTTGTTGATACGTGCCATCAAGTCCGTACCAACCCATAGCGACCGTATGTACAGAACGAAACACTGCCCGATCCTGGGCCAACCTCACTACTGTTGCCATGCTTGAGTCCATCGATGCTGCTAGTTGGACAATGCATCTCACTGGGGTCTTCTTATTTTTCTCTGACTCTCCACCTTACCAAACATGATATCCTTCTCCAGCGACTGGTCCCTCCTGACAATATGTCCAAAGT
>NW_006408532.1:4257704-4262330 GCF_000296735.1 Chrysochloris asiatica | reverse complement strand
ATGACAAACTGACAGACGAGTGGTGGCCTTTTGGTTTTAAGAGGAAACTGTCACTTTAAATTTTTAGATCTGTGTGCATACGTAGTATAACACTCCAGGGGAGGGATGGGGTGTCCATTCGCTCAAGCATCCCCTCTAGTCACCAGAATGGAGGTGTGCAGACAGCAAGAGACCAATGAACAGATACAAAAAAAAAAAAGAAGAATGTCCACACCTGTATCTCTGTGGTTCTGTCAGGTGTTCGTAGCTGTTCTGATCCTTCTCCCACTTGGTCTCTCCCAAGAGAGTTGCGCCAAGATGGCAGATCGGGTAGATGTGCAGTAAGGAGCTCCATCAGCAACAACACAGAATACTGGAGCAAGCAGGCTCAGGGGATGGTGCTAGAACTCTGAACCACATATAAAGGAATATTTAGAGGCTTGGAAGGCTTACAGGTAGGGGAATTTGTAGTAGAATCAAGAAGTCCATTGCTTTCTCATTCAAGATGCTCAGCTGCTCCCAGGGCCGCCATCTTGGAAGAGACCAAGTGGGAAAGACTAACTATTATAGCTATTAGTAATTCAGCAGTTACCATGTCAATCACTTGGTATGCATTATGCCACTCCAGTACTCACAATAACCCTTTTAAGGTGAGTATTGTCCTGCTCTCCATTTCCCAGAATAGAACGCTGCACTGTTGGATGGACTCCATCAACATTCTCATTAGCAGTTGAGTACAAACTGTCTCACCCTTAAAATGAGCATTCCTAGTTTAATCCTCCATAGTTATTCCTTTATCTCTTGATTTCCCTTGGAGATAATATCACCCAGCTAGAAAGTGATTTGCTTGTAGTGATTAGTTACACTTCACCTACTCCATTGTTATTGTTGTTGTCAAGTGCTATCAAGTTGGTTCTGACTCATAGTGACCTTATGCACAATAGAACGAAACACTGTCCAATCCTGCACCAACCTTACAATCACTGCTATGCTTGGGCTATCGCTGCTGCCACTGTGCCAGGCCATCCCATTGGGGATTTTCCTCTTTTTCGGTGACCTTTCACTTTACCAAGCATGCTGTCCTTTTCCAGGGACTGGTCTCTCCTGATAATATGTCTGAAGTATAGGACACAAAGTCTGACCATCTTAGCTTCTAAGGAGCATTCTGGCTGCACTTGTTCTAACACAGATTTGTTTGTTATTCTGGGCATAGTAGTTTAAAAATTCTTCTCCAACACTATAACTCAAATCATCAGTTCTTCTATGACTTTCTTTATTCATTGTCCAACTTTCACATGCATATGAGGCTACTGTGTACTGTGTCAGGTGTGCCTTAGTCCTCAAATTGACATCTTTCCTCTTCAACACTTTAAAGAGGTCTTGTGCAGCAGATTTGCCTAATGCAATGTATAATTTGATTTCTTTGCTGCCTCCATGTGAGTTGATAGTAGATCCAAGTAAAATGAAGTGTTTGGCAACTTCAGTCTCTTCTCTATTTATCATGATGTTATAGATTGGTCCAGTGGTGAGGACTTTTGTTTTCTTTACATTGAAGTGCAACCCATACCAAGGGCTGTGGTCTCTGATATTCATCAATAAGTTTTTAAACTCCTCTTTGCTTTCAGCAAACCTACTTTGTGGGCCTGACTTAAATCCACTTCACCTCTCAGGCAGACTACACTGTTCTGTCTGCATGCCAACCATGCCACCTCACACGCATATGCACACACCTGGTTGCTTTCAATGCAAATGGATCTGGATTTGAATCCTAGTTCTACCTGGCACTTCTCTCTCTGATCTTCAGTATTCCCACCTATAGCATGGAGGAGGGGGCTGCATCTCTCAGAGGCCATCCTGACCTGGCATACCAGGGCCTACAAGAGGCACTTGAGTTGAATAATATGCTCACATGTCCAATAATATGCCCAGCTAAGGACAGCCCTAGGAGTCTGTGGAAGAAGAGAAATGGAGGCCTAAGGAATACTGAAGGAACCCATTGGTTTGGCCAGGCTCAGTCCTCTTCATATTTTGTTTCTTCCAACAAACTTTGCTAGGTCAACTAAAAAGCAGTTTAATTTGTGATTTAAAATTGGAATTTGGGGATCAGACAGAGCTAGGTTCAGGACCCAACTCTGTGCCTCAGTGTCAAATTACCTAACTTCATTAAGCCTCAGTCTTCTTAAACAGGGTGAATCTTTCTCATTAGGTCCCTCTAGGGATTAAATAAGATGACAAATGGGAAGTGTCTGTCCTGAGAGGCTGTTCAAAAACCATCATTGTCTTCTTAGGGATAAGTAATAAGAAGAGTCCAGGACTCAGGAAACCCCAACCAGTGTCCTGCCTCACTAGGCTGCTCATGACTCAGTAGGGACTCACTTCCCCACCACACCAGAAGACTATGACTGATGGGAACTGAAGTGTAGACAAGTTCTCAAAAAGTTAAAGAGTTAGCCTATGACTCAGGAACTGAAAATATATGTACACATAAATAACTTGTGCAAAAATGTTCATAGCTGCATTATTCATAAATGCCAAAATCAACCAAAATGCCTTTCAATGGATGAATGCAGAAACAAAATGTACATACAATGGAATATTAATTCATCCATAGAAAGAATGAAATACTGATACAAATACATGCTGCATATGGATGAACCTGGAAAACATGGTGTGAAGTGAAAGAAGCCAGACACAAAGGCCACGTATTGTACGGTTCCATTTAAATGAAGTGCCCATACTAGTCAAATGATTAGTAGTCAAGTGCAAACTGTCTAACCCTTAAAATGGGCATGTCTTAGTTTTAACCATCCATACTTATTCCTTTATCTATTGATTTCTCTTGGAGATAATATCACCCAGATAGAAAGATTAGAAAAGTAGATTGCTTGTAGCCAGGAGGTAGGGAGAATGGGGAGTGATTGCTACTGGGTATAGGGTTTCTGTTTTGGGTGGTAGATATGTTCTGATAGAAGATAGTAGGGAATATGCTTTTTTTTAAATCACTAAATTGGACATTTGAAAAGGGTGAATATTATCGTATGTAAATTACATCTCCTTTTTTTTTTTTTTTAAAGGACCAATAAGAGTCTGAACAGAGACCAAGCCTCTGAGGTCCCTCCTCACAAACCTAGAGAACCTCACAGAGCCCTTAGATGGTCTTGGATCTCAAGGAAAGGTGGTTGCAGCCCATTGTTAAAGCCCAGTGCTGTACCCAACTAGTAACATCACCTCCTGGGGCAGCATTTCAGAGCAGAGTCCTGGACTTTGGACTGATTATTTAACTCTCTGAGTCTAAGTTTCCACATCTGTAAAACTGAGCTAATAATAGTACCTGCTTTATAGGTTATTGTGAAAATGAAATAAGACCACCAGGTATTGTGTGGCATGGGGCTGGATAAACAGAAGATACTAAATACATGTTGGCCACTAATTGCAATAGAGTGTTCATTAAATTCCACTAACAGCATTAATTGGTAAGAATCATTGTCCCCATAAACAGATTTTGTCTGTGCTCTCCTCTCCAAGATCTTTGCGCATTTTATTATAATATTTGACTTTGTCTTTTCAAGATGCCCTTTGAAATTACCTATTCAGCACTTTTACCTCCTCATTTCTTCCATTTGCTTTAGCATCTCTATGCTGAATACCAAGTTTCAGAGTCTCTTCTGACATTCATTTTGATCCTTTTCTCCTTTTTTGTCTTCTTAATGACCTTTTTCTTTTTCCTGTATGTTGTTCTTGATATCATCCCAAAACTCTTCTGGTCTTCTGTCATTAGTGTTAATTCAGCAAATCTATTCTTGAAATGGTCTCTCAATTCAGGTGGGATATGTTCAAGGTCATATTTTGGCTCTTGTAGACTTGTTTTAATTTTCTTGTTTCAGCCTGAACTTGAATATGAATAACTGAAAATCTGTTCCACAGTCTGACCCTAGCCTGGTTTTGATTGATGATTTGAAGATTTTCTACTGTCTCTTTCCACAAATATAGTCATTTTGATTTCTGTGTATTCCTTCTGGTGAGATCCATGTGTATAGTCATCTTTTACGTTGTTTATAAAAGGTATTTTCAATGAACAAGTCATTCATCTCACAAAATTTTATCATGCTCTCTCCAGCATCATGTCTATCACCAAAGCCATATTTTCCAATGACTGGTCCATCCTCTTTGCTTCCCATCTTTGCATTCCAGTTGCCAGTAATTAACAATACATCTTGATTGCATGTTTGATAAATTTCAGACTGAAGAAGTTGGTAGAATTCTTTAAATTTATCATCACTAGCTTCAGTGGTTGGTGTACAAATTTGAATAACAGTTGTATTAACCAGTCTTCTTTGTATGCATGTGGATATTATCCTATTACAAGCAGCATTGTACTTCAAGATAGATTTTGAAATGTAATTTTTGATGATGAATGCAATGCCATTACCAGCATAGTAAACCATGTGGTTGTCATACTTAAAATGACCAATACCAGTCCATTTTAGCTCACTAATGCCTAGGAAATCAATGTTTATGTGTTCCGCTTCATTTTTTTTTTTTTTTAATTAAATGTTTTTATTTTGGATTGAGTGAAAGTTTACAGGGCACATCATCAGCTTCACATTCAACCATTCATATAGCTTGTTTCATTACATTGATTATTAT
>NW_006408532.1:4243023-4257324 GCF_000296735.1 Chrysochloris asiatica | reverse complement strand
TTTTGAGTTGTGCTCCATCAGCAAACGAAGGTCCCAAAAGCTTTATTCTATTCACGTCATCACAGTGATTTTACTTTGAGGAAGCAGTTCTTCCCCAGTTGTATTTTTAGTGCCTTCCAACCTGACAGGTTCATTTTTGGCACTATATCTAACACTGTTCTGGTGCTCTTCATCATGTTTCAATATTTAATATTCTGGTGCTATCTGACAATGTTCCACTGCTAGTCATATGATTTTCAGTGACTAAATAGTCAGAAGTAGTCCATCTCTCCTTTTTCCTAGTCTGTCTTAGTCTGGAAGCTCACTTGAAACCTGTCCACCGTGGGTGAGGTACCCTGCTGGTATTTAAAATACTGGTGACATAACTTCCAGAACCACATGCAAGACACCACAGTACAGCGAACTGACCGCTGAATGGTGGAGATGTGTAAACATCTGGAGTTAGGAAAACAAAAGGGGAAGAACACGTTCAGCATTTCTCAAGCTGAGGGAACTGGAGAACAAATTCGAGCCTCAACTTGCAATATTGAAGGATTCTATGGGCAAAATATTGACTGTTTCAGAAAGTATCAAAAGAAGGTGGCAGGAATACACAAATTACTGTACAAAAAACAAAAAAAAGATGGTGTTTAAAAAGTTCAAGAAGTAACACATGATCAGGAACCAATGATACTGAAAGAAGAAGTCCAAGGCACATGGAAGGCATTGCCAAAGAATAAGGGTCCATGAATTGGTGGAATACTAATTAAATTTTTTTCAACAAATTGATGTGGCATTGGAGGCACTCACTCATTTATGCCAAGAAATTTGGAAGACAGCTACTTGGCCAACTGATTAGAGGAGATCCATATTTGTGACTATTCCAAAGACAGGTGATCCAGTGGAATGCAGAAATCATCAGACAATATCATTAAAATCATGTGCAAGTAAAATTTTGCTAAAGATAATTTAAAAATGGCTACAACAGTACACTGACAGGGAACTGCAAGAGGTTCAAATTGGATTCAAAAGAGGACGTGGAATGAGAATTATCATTGCTGATGTCAGATGGATCTTGGTTGAAAGCAGAGAATACCAGAAAGATGTTTACCTGTGTTTTATTGACTATGCAAAGGCTTTCAATCATGTGGATCATGACAAACTATGGACAACATTGTGGAGAATGAGTATTCCAGAACATTTCATTGTGTTCATGAGGAACCTATACATAGACCAAGAGACAGTTAGCTATTCAAACAGAACAGGGGAACAACAAATGGTTTAAAATTAGGAAAGGTGTGTGACAGGGTTATTTCTTTCACCATACTTCTATTCTGAGCACATAATTTGTGAATCTGGATTATATGAAGAAAAACGTGGCATCAAGATTAGAGAAAGACCCATTAACAACCTGAGATATGCAGATGTTTGACCTTGCTTGCTGAAAGTAAAAAGGACTTAAAATACTTACTGATGAAGATCAAAGACCATAGTCTTTGGTATGGGTTGCACCTCAATGTAAAGAAAACAAAAATCCTCACCACTGGACCAATAAATAACATCAAGATAAATGGAGAAAATATTGAAGTTGTCAGTGACTTATTTTGCTTGGTTCAATCACCAAAACTCATGGAAGCAGCAGTCAAGAAATCAAATGACATATTGCATTAGGCAAATCTGTTGCACAAGACCTCTTTAAAGTGTTGAAGAGGAAAGATGTCAGTTTGAGGACTAAGGTGCACCTGACCCAAACCACGCTTTTTTCAATAGCCTCATATGCATGTGAATGTTGAATAATGAATAAAGAGGACCATAGAAGAATTGATGCATTTGAGTTATGGTACTAGAGAATATTAAATGTACCACGGACCACCTAAATAACAAACAAATCTATGTTGGAAAAAGTACATCCAGAATGCTCCTTGGAAGCCAGGCTGGCCAAATTTTGTCTCTCATATTTCACACATATTATCAGGAGGGACCAGTCCCTGAAGAATCAGGATATCATGATTGGTAAAGTAAAAGGTCAGTGAAAAAGAGAAAGACTCCCAATGAGATGGATTGGCACATTACAGCAGCAATGACCTCACGCATAGCAACGATTGTGAAGATGGCACAGGATCAGGCAGCGTTTCGTTTTGTTGTACCATACACTATGAGTCAGTACCAACTTGACGGCATATAACAACAACAATAAGACCTTTCCAAGGTTCAGAAACACAGGAGTACAGTTGTTGGAGATCCTGGAGATCCTGGAGAGTGAGGGGGTAGACAAGTATGAGATTCTGATCACTTAGGCAAGGCAGTGACAGAAGAAATGGAAAGAGCAGGTGTGAGAAGTGTTAGGAGGAGAATTTGACAGTCCTGAGTGATTCCCTGGCTAGGATAAAGGATAAGAATTCATCAAGGATGACTGACCACTCCTAATCTAGCTTGACTGGGAGGATGGTGGGGCTGGCTGGACCCTGAATTTAGAAGCATAAGGGGTGGAGCAGAAGAGCCTGGAAATCCAGGACTGTGGGAAAACTCTGGCTGGAGGCTAAGATGTGAACTGCTATAATGTAGGAAGGAGGAGAATGAATGAACCTACCCAGCTAGGGTAAAGAAAAAGAGAGAAGGGAGCAGAAGGCTGAAAGCTGACCCCAGAGAAGAGCCAAAGTTCAGAAGTAAGCAGAAGAAGAAGAGTTGGGAGAAGACATGGACCACAGCATCATGGCATCTGCAAAAGGATGAAGCCACAAAAAGGAGGGAGCCTGATGGCGCCTACAGGGATCCATACTAGCACTGAATTTCACTTCAAGGAGGCAACTTGTCTTAGTGGGTAATGGAGAGGGACTTGGAGGCAGTAGATCAAGATTTGCATGAATAAAGAAAAATGTGATGGTGTGGGAGACAGGGTGGGTGGTTGAGACAGGGCCTGGACTTCTATTTTTAATATAGGAGACCCTCAAAGAGAGATGCAGAAAGGCAAAAGAGGAGGTGGCTGGACCTTTGGGCAGAGCCTGTTCCTACCAGGAGCTCCCCCACCTAGCTCTCCGTCTCAGAGCTGATCACCTCAGGGTGGTGGCATCTGTCTCTCTAACTAGAATGTGGGTGATTTCAGGGCTCAGCATCTTCTATTATATTTCTGCAGCTCTGGAGCCTACCAGAGAGGAAGGGACAGAGAAGCATAGCTGGTCATAGTCCAGCCTTGGGAATCCCCAAGGCAACAAGCCTGAGAAGGAAGCAGACAGGCAGACAGACGAGTGAGCTGGGAAGCATCCAGACAGACAAGCAGGCCAACAGATGGGCAGGCCAACAAGCAGCTGGAAAACCCACCATAGGGACTGGCAGGCAAGTCCACTGAAATGCCTCCCCTGCCCTTCCTGCTGTGCCTGCCCCTCCCCCCCAGCCCCCACCACTGACACCACTAGGTCTGGAGCACAGATTTATCTCCAAATGCTACCACAATCCCGCTATTGGATTTGTAATCACAGGCTCCAATGTTCACGGGATAAATATACTAACAAACTAATTGTTTGTTAGCTCTGAGGTTGGAGCAATCAACATGTCCAGCATGAGATATGGGCCACTCGGCGGCTCAAGTTCAAGCCATCCCCAGACTGGGGGGGGGCCTGGCGCTATGAGCACACCACAGGTCCCAGCCAGGGTTCCTAGCCCAGTGTGCACACATGCCTGAACATCCGTGTCAGGGCGGGGTGGGCAAGAGGGGCTTCCATGCTCACTGGCACGTAGCGTCGCTGCCCCTGCCTGAGCCTCATCAGTGGCAGACATAAACTAACTCGGTTCCTGGGGACCCCAGAGGAGCAGCAGGAACTGTTTGGTAGAGAATTATAGCTGTGGGTGAAATTAGATGTACTCTGAGCCCCAAGGCTGAGAGAAATAAAAAGCATTTTAAATGGAGTGTAGAATTCATATTCCTCAGTCACCTTCCAATAAATAAATCTTGTACCATTTTTTTCTGTAAACAGTGGTTACACACAGCTTCTATTGTCTCTGTATTCCATATGCCAATTGGCCAGGGTGGCAGGGATATGCTGGGGTGGGAGAAATAAACTGGGGTACCCCTGTGGTTTGGGGGGACTGAAGCCACAGTGGCTGCCTGAGAGGTACCTCAACTTCAGAGAAGTGTCAGGAAGACCCCGGGTCATAGGTCAGACTCAGGAATCTCCTGTCAAGGAGCCTGAGATAGAAGTTCTAATGTCAAGTTTGAGCCCCAGAAATCCAGGGTGGAAGGTCCGTGGAGGACACGGCAGCTTCAGCTCTCCTGGCCTTCTCTTCCTCCCTGAAATGAAACACTCCACTGGGGATGACAGCTAGGCGGCAGGGGGAAACCCTGCAAATCTGGCCAGGGCAGCCTGCATTGTTTCTGGTTTTCTCTTGAAATGTTTTTTTGCCTTTCAGTTGCAAAAATAATACCTCCTCATAGCTAACGATGTGAAAAACACAGAAAATCACAAAGAAGAAAAACAAATGCTTGTAATTCTATTGCCCTTGAGAAGAAATCACTGCTAATATTTTTTTCTTCCTCCAGACCTTCTTCTGTACATATATTGTTGTTGTTGTTAAGTACCATGGAGTCTGTTCCGACTCATAGTGACCCTGCACAGGGTTTCCAAGGCTGTAAATCTTTACGGAAGCAGAAAGCCTCATCTTTCTCCCATGGAACGGCTGGTAGATTCGAACTGCCAACCTTAGGGTTAGCAGCCCGATTTGTAACCACATATAAGCACATACATAAATGTATGGTTTACAAAGTAGAAAGAAAACTTACATTTATGAAGTCCCCAGCATGTATCAGGTTCTTGGTTTAGGCATTATGAAAATATTGTCTCTGATTCTTAGAAAAATTCTACAAAGAAAGGAATAATCATCATTAAATATTAGTACAAATGTACACCACCAATAAAAAAAATATTGGCTCACATTATTAAGCACTTACTAGATACAAGTCACATTCTACTGAGCATAAACCTGCCTAATTTCACACTTCTATAACCCATTATTCATTTTCACAGAAGGGAAGGGACTTGCACAAGGCCACAAAGAGAGTGGGTGGCAGAGCCAGGATGCAAACCTAGGCTTGTCTGGCTCCGAGAATATGCTCTCAGGCATCCCCAAGTCCCCCAGCCCCACCCTGCCACCTCCCTTTTCTTTTCTCCCTTACCTCACTGCCTCCCAATTACCCTACAGGCCTCACACCCACCCCTCTATCAAGTTCCTCTTCTCTCTTGTTCACATCAGCGTGGGTCTGCAAAAACTGTCCATTTCTTACATCTTCAAACTAAGGTTTCTACAGCTGCCCTGCCCCTGTCCTGCCAGCTTAGGAACAAGAAGGCAACAGAGAGAACTGGCAAAGACCAGGGGTTTGGGCTCAGATTGATAGACTTCAATCCTAGCTGGGCCTCTTACTAGCTGTTTGTTCTTGGGGAAGTCACTTCCCCTCTCTGGGGATGGCATCCCAGGACACTTGCTGACACCTATGGGGCTCTAGGCTGGAGTTTTCCCCTTTCTGGATCTCAGCTTTTCCCTCTGTGAAATGGGGATGATAGTACCCCTTTAAAACCAAAAGTGTTGTGCCAATAGGAATGAAAGTGATGAAGAAGTGAGTGATATCACTCTGAGCCCACACCACAGCTGACTCTGGGGTGGTCAGGACTCCTTTCTTCCCAGGGCCCTTGGTCATTTATTTTTGGTTAATTAAATGGTAAGATTTTCATGTCTGATTATTTACTGCTAGCCGGCTTCATTACTGGCTCCCCCATAAATCACAGTGGAAGAGCCCAGTTCCAGCTTCCCTGCCTCCATGCCCGCTCCAGGCCGAAGCTTCCACCTCCAACAGAGCCTGGCCTTTGAGGGATCCCAGCAGAGATGGGAGTTATGATAGTTCCAGTCCTAGGGAGCTAGACACAGACTTTCTCTAACCCTTCCTCCAAACTACACCATTTAGACTGGGCCATGATGACAGATAGGGACACAGGCACAGGGTGATTAAGTAACTTGCCTGAAGTCTGACAGCTGGTAATTTGGGAAACAAGGATTAGAACCCAGGTCATTTGACTCTGAGATTTATGTACCCCAACCACCCTGCCTCAATGAGCAAGAGAGTGGAGGCTTTGTGGGCAAAAGGAATCAGATTCAATTCCCAGCTCTAACGTCCTGGGGTGAAGCTATAGGAAAAGCACTGGACTGCTAACTGCAAGGTCGTGGTTCAAATACACCAGCCGCTCCTTGGAAACTCTATACAGGGTCACTATGAGTCAGGACTAGCTGGACAGCACTTAACAACAACAATGTCCACAAGCTGCATGACCATGAGCAACCTGCCTGCACCCCTCAGCTAGAAAGTAGGCAGAACAAATGCTTCCCTCAGTATGTACTGGGTGCACTAAAAAATAACTTTTAAAAAATGTGGGTAATGCCATACACAGAGGCTTCATTTTGCTCTGTGAGATTTCTGTGTCCCTAATGCAATGCTTGGGGTGAGACATATATCTATCACACAGTCTGGGGAAACTGCAGGCACTCCTGTTCTCACTCTGGAACTCAAGCAGCAGCAGCAACATATGAGGGCTAGTGGTCTCAAGGGAGCCCCCTGCTGGCTATTCCTGGAAAGACTCAAGTTGGCCCCAACCCCTTTCTGACCCCTGGGCCTTCTTAGCCCCTGATACCAACCCTGGGGGAAGGAAGCTCCCTAGAAGCATAGAAAGGCTTCAAGGGACAAAAGTACCACAGTAGTCTCTGTATTCCAGCTTTTGTCACTAGGCAAAGGACAGACAGACAAAGAAGGGGGGTGTAGGACAAACCCCTCAGGGTAACAGAGTCAGGGACTCTAGGAGGCAAGCAGGACTGTACATCTGGTCCAAACTTCCATCCCCAAACCCAGTAGCTAGTCTGGCACAGAGTGAGTGCTTAGTACAAATCTGCTGGATGGATGAATGAATAAATGGATAATAGATGAACAAGTCAAAGACTGAATGAATGGATGGAGGATGAATGAATGAACAAAAAAAATGACTGGTTGGACAAATGGATGAATAAGTGAACATTCAAATGATTAAATGACTGAACAGACAGAAAAATAAATGGGTGAACAAATAAAGGAACAAATCCTTGAATGAAGGAATGAACCAATGGATGGTTGAATAGATGAATGAATAGGCAAACACAGAACAAAAAATGGTTGGATAAACAAATAAATGAGTGAAAGAATGAGTAAACTATAAAGGAATAATAGAATGAAAAGAGAAAGGAAGATCCTAAAGAAGTAAAGAGAGTAGAGGGTGGTGACAGAGAGGGGAAGCAGCTCCTCAAAGGCCCGATCTATTCCCTTCAACTCCGCACCCTCAGCACTCCTAGCAGGTCTGGGACTCAGGGTGCCTCCCTGCTGGCAGATGCCAGCAGGCCTGAAAGCTGGACTCGGGGAGGCAGCTTGGCTTAGCCAAGAACCAGGCCTAGTCTTTAACTATTACATTAAGCATCTGCTTTGCCATTCACAGATCGGATAGCATTTTACCCCTGAGATATTTGATTTTATTACCTTCCAGGGAGAGGGCCAAGCAAGTGTTCTTATTGATTTGCACATTAAATATATTAGTAATAAAACAACATCTCCGTAAACCAATTGTAAAATCAATATTAATTGGTACCAAAATATCACAAGTAGTTGAATTACAATTAAGGGAGGGGGTGAGTCTTGCCTCGGGGCACAGGGTGCTGAAGTCCCAAAAGGCAGAGAAAGTGGGGACTCAGGCAAACCTGGGTTCTCCTGTCTGAGTCTCAGTTTTTTCATCTGGTAAATGGGGATAATAATTCTAATAGCCAAAGTCTGGTGAGGATTAAATAGATAATGTGTGTACAGTGCCTGACATATTGTAGGTATCCAAGAAATGCTCTCTTCCTCCCTTGTCCTGCCCCAGCTATGGGCCAAGTGAAAGTGTAAGTAATTTCTACTACAATAAGAAAGGGTATTATTGGCAGTGAGAGAGAGATGGAGTGTAGGGCAGAGAATAGTAGAAAAGTCAAGGAAGCTGGATGGAGGTTTAACAGTCTGAGGCAATTTTGGAGGGCTTCGGGGCAAGTGACTTAAAGCTATAATATGAAAGATCTAAAAAGAGCTAAAGGAAGGGGCTTGGCATGCTGAAGGAAAGCCATTTCACAGTGACCTCTTTATATCTCAAACAAGAGAAAGCAAATCAGATAGAGAAACTGCGGGGGCCTGCAAGACTGGGTGCTAACATGGGACATTTAAGGTGAGGACGGCTGGGCTGGACCAGGCTCCAAGAGACCTTGCTGTGTTGACTGCTCTCAGGAGCAGGGTGACCAGGGTGTTGGTGAGGACCACTTGGCAGTGTGGGTCAACTCCCTGGGAGCTGGAGATGACCTTCCTGAGGGTCCATGTGGACTCACCACAATAGTCACAGAATAGAAGTCTCTCCAGCTCCACTCTACCAAGCAGATGCCCCGGGCCTGTCCTACTTCTTCTAAAGTGCTAGGGGAGGCCTTTCATGTGACTTGGAGGACCAATCCCCTGGGTTCTCCCAGGTCTGTGGACATGGGTACACATGCATTTATTTGGTTGGTCGCTAAGGCTCCTCAGTAACAAGCACATTTAATTCTCACCACAGCCTTACAAGGTAGCTTTGACCATTACCCTTATTTTAGATGAGGAAACTGAGGGTCAGAGAGGAGGCACCGTTCTGGGCATACTGTCAGTAGATGGTGAGCTGGGAGTTGAACTGCAGAATCCATGCTCCTGGTCATCGTAAGGATGTTGACAGGGGTAGTACCAGTGCAAGATCAGCTCAGCCACCAACACTTAATGCTGGCCCTGCTGTTGTGGGGTCCGAGCTGTAGAATTCAGACCAGAGCCCCAGATGTTCATGCCCAGGGCACAGGCTGCTTCCTCCTACCACTGCGGAACCATTGAACTTCCATCAACTCAGGATGTTTTCATTTTCCTTTGCTGTATAAACATGACAACAATGACCGTGTAAGGATAAATAATAGTTATATAGTGTAAGCTTGCACTCGCTGAAAGCTGCACACACATTTTCCAGTTTGATAGACTGTAGCACAGAGCTCAGAACCACCTCAGTTATGCCCCAGCTCTTCACCTCCTTCCTGTCCAAGTGTATGAGTCAGCTGTCGCCACAGTGATGCTGTGTGACAAAACACCTCAAAACTCTCACTAACTATTATCCCGCTCATGAGACCAGGTTGGCTGTGGTTTGGGTGATAGAGGCTCTGAGGGTCAGGTTCAGCTCTGCTCCATGGTCTCCTTTTCTTTGGGGACTAGCAGCTACTCAGGGCATGTTCCTTTAGAGATGACAGAAGAGCAAGAGCCAGGCCACTACTCACATCATGGTGGTGGTGGTTATGTGCCATGGAGTTGGAACCTACTCATAGCAACACTGTACAGGGTTTCCGAGGCTATAAATCTTCATGGGAGCAGAACGCCTCATCTTTCTCCCACAGAACAGCTGGTAGTTTCAAACTGCTGACCCTGAGGTTCACAGCCCAATTCGTAACCACTACGCTACCAGAGCTCCTTTACTCACATCATGCCAGTAACCAAATGAGTCCAATGACCAAAATGAGCTCAGGGCCAGTCTTGACGTCAGTGGAGCAGGAAAATACACTCCACCCACATGTGAGTTGTTGTTAAGCGCAGCAGAGTTGGTTCCAACTCATAGTGACCCTGTATAGGGTTTCTGAGGAGCATCTGGTGGGTTTTAACTATCGACTTTGTGGTTCACAGTCCTGTACTGATCCTACAGCGCCACACCAGAAGAGGGGGAGGGGAATAAAGAATTGCTGAACAATTATCTGAACTATCACAGTGACTGGAGTGCTCGTGTGGTGCTGTGGGTTAATGTGTCAGATTGAAAAATAATTTGAACTGTAAGGTTGGTGGTTCAAGCTCACCAGCTGCTCCTTGGAAACCCTATATGGGGTCACCATGGGTTGGAATCGACCCAACAGCACTTAACAACAACAACAAATCACAGTGACTTAAGGTTTCTGTTTACTCATTTGTAAAATAGGGATGTTTCCATCCATTTTGACTTACTGGGTTGCTGTAGGGACTCACTTAGATCATAGATGTAAGGTACTTAGCACAATGCTTTATATATAGCAAATGCTCAAAACACAGTAGCTATTAGCATTAGTAATAGTAACAATAATCATCCCAGAGATTTGAAGCCAGTGACAGTGGCATCTCTTATCCTTGTCTAATACGCCCACCACTGCATCGTTCCCTACAAGGCTTGAGGAAATAAACTACGCCACTTCCCCCATTCCAGATCTGACTGTTCTAGTGAGACTGTGGCCTGACACTCCACCACCTTGCTCAAAAGACCCCAGGGCGGATGGTAGTCAAGAGGTTTGCAGTCACTCAGGCTGACCAGGTGCCAGCCTTCACACCTGCCTCCAGCAGTAGGGGTTTGGGTCTGGTTCAGGACCTCCATTGTTTAGCTTCTTAAGGCAGTTGAACAATAGGTTCCAGTGCTGCACCCTCTTGTCCAGCAGTCTGAAGTTGCCAGGGGTGAGGTGCTGTGAGACCCTGCCCCAGATATCTCCCTGGTGCCTGATGCTTGAGAACAAGCAAATCTAGTTAAGGAACCAGGAAACCCTCCACTAAGCCAGGTTCCCTCACCATCTCTCACCAGGTCTGTCAGCCTCCTCTTCTCCCATATCCTCTCCTGTCTTCTGCACTCCATTCTCCACAGAGCATTAAAAGCATACATTTCAGCTTGTCACTTCCTCAGAATTTTCAGGGCTCACCAAGGCTCTCAGGATAAAGAGGAAAGAAAAGACCAGCACAACCCTACTCCTGAACTCCACTTGAGCCTGGCTCTCATCTCCCTCCTACTCTCCCAACATTCCTCCTGCTCTACCTTCTACCAATGCCACCCAGCTTTCCTAACTAAAGGCCTTAACGTTCACTGTTTCCATGGCCCCAATACTGTCCACCCAGACCCCTGTCCCCAATTCACCCTGCAGCCTCAGCTGAGGGGAGCCAGACGTCCCTGAAACACACACAAACTTCATCTTCTGCAATGGCAGGGTGGTGGCCGGTGTGCTCACAGTGGTGGGCATTCTATCAATATGTATTGACTAACTAAAAGACCCCATATGCCTGAACCTTCCACCCCCACAGCTGGCCCTCACATCTCAGAACATCATTTGGTTACAAGGAACATGACCCCACCCACACTGAAATAGGGGTGGGACAGGTAGCAAGACCCAGTGAGGAGCTGAGGCCTGGGACAGGAAAGAGATCCAATACCACACCAGAGACCTGTCCCCCTGCTTCTCTCAGGGTTTCTGTTGCATTCTCCTCTTTCTGCACATGGCCCTGGCCCCAACCCCAACACATACAACATACACCCAACAGAGATTGGCTGGAGACACTCTGACTCAAATCCAGATAACCAATCAGTAGGAAAGAGACTCTCGTTGTCTCCAGCGGCCTATGGTCAAGTGTCCTCCATGCAATTTCTGCTGAGGCCACAACTGGGGTTAGGGGCCAGATCTCAAAGAGTGGGGCAGACTTAACAGACGCTCAAAAGGTGACATTCCCTCTCTCAACTTCAGTTTCCTCCTTTGTGAAATGGGATAACAATACCACCTCCTGGAATTGTCATGAATGTCAAAAGCACTGGTGAACAAAAATCATTCCTCAGATCGTCACAAAAGCCACCATATACCAAGTTTGCTCTGGGCCAGACTCTTTCTGCAGGATCTTATCAGATCCTCAGAAGAACCCATTAGAGATATCTTTATTGCTACCATTTTACTGCAGAGGAAACTAGGCTCCAGAGAGAGAAAGTGACTTGTCCAAGGTCACACAACTCATGACTAGCAAAGCTGGGATTCCAAGGCAAGTCTTCTGGCCTCCAAAGGTGGCATTTTCATACCCACTTTTTTTGTAAAGTGTATCTGTGTGGTTGTGGCTGCTGCTGGGGGAGGCAAAGGAGAAGGCACTCTGAAAACCTCTAGGAAAGGTTTATGGTACCTTGTGGAGCCGCCTCATTACACAAACAAGAAATAGCTCCTGGGAAGATTCTCCAGGGACTGTCGGCCCTCTGCCCCCAGTGTTTCCCTGACATCTTTAGGGCCTGAGGTTGCCCATGGGAGTCTGCCTCTCTAGGGGTCTTTGGGCAGACACATTCCAAAGGCTCCTGTTTCTCTGAACCACAAAACCACATGCACCTAGGTTAGGGAGTGTTCTCATCCTCAATATCCCATCTGGAGGAATCACAAACTGTTGTACCAGTCCTGAGGTCCACAAAACCCCACTACTGGAAGACAGAGACTGGAAGGCACCAAGGAACCAGGGAGAGAAGTTGACTCTTCCTTTTCTTGTTCTAGAGAAGGCAGCTTGCATGGAGGAGGGATGGCAAGGAGGGTCATGGGAGGGGCACAGAGGGGGGCACCAGGCAATGGGTAGCCCAACTCATTTCTCAACTGTAAAGCTGAGAGGCCACAGCCCTGAGAACATGGAGCTTTGCTTACTCAAGCCTCAGCCTCAGAGCCCTCTACCATCCCTCCTGCTGAAGAACAACCCCACCCAGCCAAGGACCAGGGTCACCTGAGTCCAGCAGCCTCCCCAACCCTAACCTTGGCTCCAGTGAGCAGGTGTTTTCAAGAAAAACAAAGTGGGGACAGCACAGGGAACAGATGCCCACAATTTTCACGTGTGCCAGCTTGCCAGTGTGTGTGGATGTGCACACCTGTGCATGTCTAAGTGTATACACAGGTGTGTATATGTCTCAGATGTGCTTTGTACCCATGCTTGATGAATAAAATGCACATTTGAGTGTGTGCACAGACATAAGTGTGTGTGGACATGCACGAGTCTGGTATACGTGTGCATATGTGAGTGCATGCTGCACAGGACAGCCTTCAGATGTATGAGCTCGTACGCACCTTGGGCATGCGCACCTGACAATAGACTGGCTGCTCTGTTTGGCAAGTGTGCAAATGCAGGGACCTCTGTGTGCTACAGGGAGAGGGCCAACATCTAGCTGCCTTTCTCTGGCTGATCCCTCTGACCAGTTCCAAGTTTTCTCTAAGCTGAAAATGTTTGCTTCTATGATTTGATGTGATATGTTTGTTTGTTTGTTTGTTTGTTTGTTACTTTCTTTTTCCTTGAGGATTGCCACCACGGCAGCAGTTACCAGCTGAACTTTGATAAATAATTCCAGCTACTGGGATTCAAGCATTCACATAAAAGAGAAACACAGGGCCCTCCTTTCTCCACTCCTCCTCCCTTATGCCCTCTAGCTACCAGCCCTGCCAACTCAGTCCCCTTTCCCATTGCTAGTAAGACTCACTGAGGATAAGGAGAGATGGCCGTAAGTAGGTGGGCTCACCCAGTCCTCCAACCCTGAAGACCCTCCTGGGAACCTCTGAGGTCTGGAGCCACCCCTCCCCATTATACAAGAAAGACAGTAGCTGCCAAGGAAACTCAGCCCACAATAGAGGTTCCATATCTCTCTGTAGGGGTGGCGGCCAAGGGGTGTCAGGCGTTTCCCTCCCTCCATCCCCACGTTGTAAATAATGCTGAAAATGAGTAGTTTTTAAAGAGTGTCCAGTGGGATTCTGGAGCCTTGTTTTAATTATACAAAAACAGCATGGGTGCTTGGGCAGATGTTGGTGCTAATTGTTTTGAAAGCGAGCCCTCTTGGCTCCGCAGAATCCCTCGTTTGGGCACATTTTGATGTAATTCCCCAGCCATGCAGGTGAGGTCATTTCCTAACTGGGTGGGTGTATGGTTGCCCCCACCACCCACACACCCACACATACAAACACACACACACACACCCTACATATATGCATACATTCTGCCCAAGATTCTCCCACCCCCAAACAGTAGGGGAGTTTAGGTAAAAGGGAAGGAGGAGGCATTGTGCGAGACCAGGATTTTGCAGTCATGTTCCCCTCCTCTCTTGACCTCACGCTCTCCAGGCCCTTCCTATGACCGACACTTAACGCAGCCAATGGGGGGATACATCAAAGCTGAGAACAGTGCCAAGCAGAAAAAGCAATGACTACAGATGGGAGACGCAAGGGAGGGTGGGCTTCACCATCAAGTTCCTACTATGTGTCTGTCCCTGCATATATATTATTTAATTTATGCCCAACAGTCCCACAACATCACTGCTATTGACCCTATTTCATGGGTGAAGGGGCTCCTGGCATGGCACTATAGGATAAGCACTGGACTGCTAACCACAAGGTTGGTGGTTCAAACCCCCCACCTGCTCCTTGGAAACCTATACAGGGTCACTATGAGTCAGAACTGATTCAACA
>NW_006408532.1:4163023-4240523 GCF_000296735.1 Chrysochloris asiatica | reverse complement strand
TCATTTTCAGTCTATTACAGGACGGCATTATGTGCTTGGAGGAAGTCCATTTGACCTGCGAAGGAGGTCTCAGTCTGCAGGCAGGTGGAGGTCTGTGGCCCCAGTATGGGTCCCAGACTGGTCAGAGGAGAGAGGCAAGAAGAGGATGAGGCAGACAGGGACAGGAAGCTAATGATGGAGCCCAATGGGCCAGTGAGCAGCTGAATTATGGTAAAGTTTCTTCTGACACTGGGTTAAGCCCATAAACCTCTTCAGGTCTAACTCCAGAATTCAAGACCTTACAGCTACACTAGAACCTCTACTTTGTTCCTACATATGGTGCTCCTGTCATCCAGCCACTGGCCTCTCAGATCCTTGGCTTACCAAACTCCTTCCTGCCTCAGGGCCTTTGCACTCGCTGTTTCCCCCTTCTGGAAGATTTCTCCTCTAAAATCTTCACAAAAGTCAAAGGCTACCTTATTTGAGAAGACAGCCCTGACTACACACATGAGAAATTTCTTCACAGCAAGCACCAAAATCTGAATGGATCCTGTTTAGGTATTTGTTGACACAAACAGTTAAGCACTAGCCTGTCAACCCAAAAAGCTGCTAGTTCAAGTCCATCCAAGTACTTCATATGAAAGGCCTTGTGGTCTATTTCTTCAAGAAGCAGCCATTGAAAATCATATGGAGCACAGTTCTATTCTGACCCATATGTAGTTGGCATGGTTCAGAATTAATTCACTGACAACTGGTAACAGGTAAAGTTATATAAACTGTTTATTGTCTCCCTCTCCCCCACTGAGATAGACCCTCAATGAGAGCAGAACCCTGCCAATCTAGTTCACCACATCACCCAGAGCAGTGCCTGGCACTTAGTAGGTGCTCCACAGATGAGTGAATGAATGAGTCTAAACTCTGCACTTGGGCATATGTATAAACCCTTTTCTCAGCAAAATACACGAAGCAGGGAGCCTGGTTCAATCACTATTTGTTGACAAAATGAATGACTCTTTGGGACATTGCCTTTCATTCCATCAAATGGGTCACCTTCATTCAAAGAACACACACAATCAATGGTAATGTCCCCACCAGACCCAAATATCATTGTCACCCACGTGGACTGCCCTCCTATGATAGGGAATCCAATTGAACCACAGGCAAACACAGCTAGTCAGTGTCCAATACCACCCAGGTCCCCACTGCCCACCCTCAGAGATGCTTCCATCAGCTTCCAGTTGGCTGCTGTGGGGGAGGACACCTTGCATAAGGGTCAGAGAGCAATGGAAAGAGTGGATTAACCATGGTGAGTGACTAATGGGAAATACTCAGGTTATTCAGGTGGCAGAATGTCTGAGCATCAGGTAGCTGGGATTGGGAGTTGACAATTGGGACCAAGGTCTAAGGGAAGACAGAGTGGCAACCAGTCCCAAGCTGCCACGACCACCATCCCACTCCACCCCTATCTTTGACTACGTAATAGAACCTTGTGGGGCTGCCAGACGATGCAATGAGACTATACTTGGGAAATCCTTAATGCTCCATCAATTTTGTGTTTAATATAATTATCGAGAACCTTGCCCCAAAGACTTGCACCTGGGGTCTCCTGATAGTTGTGACAACCCTCTGTTGAACACCCTCCCCACCTTACCTGGCTTCCCTGGGAATTAACCCAGGAAGTATTTTTTTCCTATTTAATAGATGAGGAAACTGAGGTTCACTAACTTGTCCAAAGACCCCTGGGGCAGAGGCCCAGGAATCCAGAGCCATGAGAATAACAGATGGGCAGGACAAGAGATTCATTCCAATAGAGTGTGCAGGGCAGAAGTCAGTCCAAGGCAGAAAGGACTCAAATCCAAGGGTAGACCAGGTGAGGGAAGAGAGTTTCAGGTTCTAGGAGATCAGTCCTCTTGTAGCCAGAAAACAGTGGGATAGAGTCTAGGCAGTACCAGGAAAAGCACTCGCCAACAGCTATCGTATTATCATAAGGTCAGTGGTTCAAACCCACTAGTTGCTTCTTGGAAACCCTATACAAGGTCGATAGGAATTGGAAATGACTACCGTACTAAACAACAACAAGAGATTTACAAATTGGACCTCATGAAATTCTTGCCACAGCCTTGAGAGGTAGTTACTATTATCATGCCTGTCTCACAGATGAGAATGCTGAGGCTCACTTGTCCAAGTGACATAGTGGACACACAGACATGACAGAAATGAGTTTTAAACTCAGGTCTGAGAGACCCCAGAGTGTTTGCCTTTGACCATTACATGATGTTGTGTGATGCAAAGGTCAGCATCAGGTAACCTGGGCTCAAATTCCAGGCTAGTAAATGCCTTTCTGTGGGACCTTGGGCATGGGTTTGGCAGCTCCTTCCTCTATTACATGGCTGATGGGCATTTCCACGACACCATCAGCTGTCAGCTATCTGACACATAGTGAGCACTCAGGAAATGTCATTTGTTCTAACCATTCTCTTTGTCCTTTCTTTTTACCTCCAACCAATTCCAGCGGAAGGAGGCCAGACAAAGAAACTGAGGCAGATGGTGATTACAGCATGAATCAACCTAGAGAGGATGAAGAGGTGGAGTCAGCTTTTGAGTGAAATGTGAAGTTAGGAAATGAAGCTGCCAACTCCCTCTTCCTCCTTCTCCCTCCACCTCTGACCCTGGATACTGACTTGGGTGCCCATGTGGATGGGGAAGATCCTATTGCTCTAACTATCTGAAGTCACTTCCAAATCAGAGCCTGAACTGAGCTGGACTCTGGGAGCCAAGGGGAGTCCTATCCAGTCCCACCCATCTTTTTTAATATTATTATTGTGAATTGAGTGAAAGTTTACAGGGCAGATCATCAGTTTTACATTCAACAAATCATATACTTTGTTTCATTACAACGATTACAATCTCCACCTTGTACCATCATCAGTCAACAGTATTTCTCTCTATTCATTTTAGCTCTTTTTTTAAAAAAAACACTCAGGCATATATAATTATTTACACCACCAAAGGGCATATTCTGCAAGTCTGCCTCCTGGCCACCAGCTCTCAGTCCCTTTCTTTCCATGAATCTAGAGTCCTCAGCTGTTCCCTCTCTCCATGTCCCCATCTCTGCCTCTATCTCTAGTGCGCTGCTTCTCTGGATAAGGTCCCACATTCCACTTGTGCTCTTCTCCCTAGATGGTCCTAGGGTCTTCTGTCTCTGGACTGTAAGATTAACTATTCCCCTGTTTTTGTTACAAAACTTCTACCTTTACAATAGTGAAGTCGCAATTAGTCATGATAACAATTACTCACTATTGAATCATTAGAATCTTACCCCCATCTCTTTTCACCAGACCCATCTAGACAAGATGAAAACTACTCAGTGGGGACTCTACCTTCCCCCCACACACTCTTAAGTTAAACTGCCTCTTGAAACCTTGTAAGCCAGTTACTTCATGTCTTTATTGCCCCCTCATTTTAAGTAGCCGTTCCACCCATCTTTATGAAAACTCTAAACTGTTGTGAAGTGGTCAGCTTCCTAACTGGCTAGGAAAGCCCAAAGGAGAAACTGGGCATCAGCCTGGGCACAGGCTGGGTTTCATCATTGGCAATAGTACCATGGATACACATGCTATATTCACAAGCACAGACCCTAGTTCCACAACTTACAACTGTGTGACCTTGGGAACTTTCCTTCACCTCTCTATACCTCATCTTCCTCACAGGCAAAATGACACTAGCATTTGGACCCCCAACTGTGGGAGTTGAGACCATTCAGCCAGCTAAAAGTGGGCTCAGTCCTAGCTCCCCAACAGCAAGTATAACTACAATTGGGACTGCTCAGACCCATTGTGTAGTCAACTGAACACTTCAGGAGAACAGCAACTGGTCCCAACCCACCTAGTTCCTGAGTGAATGAACTGGGTCTGAGGCCAGTCCTCGACTACACGCTCTACAGGGCCAAATGTCTCTGTCTTCTTTACTGTTGAGCCTCTACACTCTTCAAAGGAAAACAGAAGGGAAAGAAGGAAGCAGAAGGAAAATGAGATGGTCTTTAAGGATTTCACCAGGGAGTAAGGATGGGAAGACATTCTAAGCAGAGGGAACAGCAAAGGCAAAGGCAAGGGGTTTGTGAGAGAGGCCACTGTGCTCAGAAAACTGGAACCACCCAGCAATTCTGGGGGAAATGAGAGGGGCTTGGCAGAAGGGAGAGATGAGATTGACCCCAAAATGTGCTGGCAAATGGTTGCAAGATGCAAGAGGATGGGTGGGTGGAGGCCTGATTTGTAGTGTCCCCAAATACTCCTGGTGATGGTAGCGGAATGCCATGGAGTCGGTTCCAACTCACAGAGACCCTGCATAAGGTCCACAACTAATTCCAAGCCACTGAAGGATAAGCATTGCACTACTAACCACAAGGTCAGTGGCTCAAACTGATCAACTGCTCCTCAGAAATGCTGTACAGGGTCACTAGGCATCAGAACCAATTGACAGCACTAACATCAGCAGCCACAACAATGCGACACCAAGCAGCCAGAAAATTCCTGATTTTTACACTCAGTTCTGGTAAGCCAGTAAGAACAGGTGAGCCTGGGGGAGATGAGGCCCTCCTCCTGGGGTGCCTGACTAGATCCCACCTCTGGTCACCTATGGGAGGGAAACTGTTATCTATCATCATTCTATGTCTCAGCTTCCCACTTGAGCAATAGGACCCATGAGGTGACTCCCTTAGAATCCAACTATAGTGACATCTTTATTTTCCAGCCCCCTCCTCACCTCCATCTAGGGCAGAAGGAGAGAGTCCAGCCTTCAGGGTTGGGGGAGGGGGGCAGAGCTCTACCCAGGCCTTCTTTACAGCCCACTGTCTCCCACTCCAACTAGAGAACTGTGGGGCCCAGTCACACCGGTGGCAGTAAGGTCACCTTGGAGAGAGTTATTGGGGCCTGGGCAGAAGGGAGAAGATATTAGGCACCAAAGGCCGCAGCCAAGGACACTAATCTGAACAGACAAGGAATCAATGGGAATTTCTATTTAGGGAGGAAATCAATAAGAATTTCAAGGAAGGAAAAAGGGGAATTACCTTTAATTGGAGTTCTCATCCAGTAGGGTCTCTGGTGAAACCAGGACTCACCAGGTCTTTAAGGAACAGCCAGACTGACCCTCACCCTGCTCTAGGCCAACCTTGTGTACCCCTACAAGATAAGAGATCCCTCGTCTCACAGAGCCCCTGGGCCTCTGGTTAGGTGCCAGTGTTGAGTATCAGGGCAAACAGAGGGTTCTGGAATCAGGTACCTGAGTATCATTTCCTTCTCTGTTCAATGAGCACAGGAAGGGTACAAGGCTCATCAGTGAGGAGCAGTCTTAAGATGGGGAGGACCATGGTACTAGCATGGTTCCCAAGCACTGTGTCCACATATTTCATCTTCCTAACAACCCCATAGAACAGGTTCTATTATTACTCTATTTTATAGAGGAGGAAATGGAGGCCCAGAAAGGTTAAATACTTTGCCCAAGTTCACACAGCTAAAAGCAGAAGAGCTCAGATTTGAACCCAGGCTAACCTAGCAACCAGAGCCTGAGTGCTAACCACTGCTGCCCTATAGTAGGGAGATGCAGCCCAGATTGTCTATGTGTTGTCTGGAAAACATGTCTTGTCTGGAAACCATGGGGCTGGGGTGACTGACTGGGACACAAGGGGTCTTCCCATGAAATGACAGGATGTTCAAGTCACATGATGAGAGCCCCGAGACTGTGGCTGCACTCATTGTCCCTCCAAACACACCCCTGGATCACATCCCACAAGGAAAAGGACACGCTCAGAAAGGGGTCCAGCACCCCTCCAGATTCCCAAGCAGCCAAAAAAAGCTTACGGTGTGTGATCCTGAACACCCCCTCCCTAAAATGATGCACTCCAGTACCGCAGAAGGACTCTGGGAGCCTCACCTGGGCAGGTTCATAGGAATTCTCCTTGGCCTGTTATGTGCTGGGAGCTTTTGTGTGGCATCTCACCAGATCCTCACAAATGCCCTGTAGGGAGAGACCATCACCCCAGAAACATTCCCCAAAATGGGGATCTCTTTTATACTTCTTGAGGCAATTCATTGGTGCAATAGCTGTTCCAACTCTGATTAAAAAAAAAAGATTTAGAAAAAGTAAAAACACAAAATACCCATTTGAAACGGAAGTGGGGGACGAGTCTGAGGGAGGTGTCTCTTTTTTGTGTTTGTCCTACACCCCAGGTCTCACAAGTTACCTCACTGGGGACCCTGACTTTACCATTCTGTGAGTTTTCTTTTACTGAAGAGAAACAGGGACTCACCCAAGATGGCACGGATAGAAGGAGGCAATAGAATTTGAACCATGCTCACATCACCTTCCTGTGTCCAAAGGGTACAGCCAGCCTACATCTTTGTAGAGTACTGGTCTCCAAGGGTCTACTGGTGGCAGGGGAGGGAAGGGGAAAGCTCTAGCCAAAAAACAAAACCCTTTGCTGTTGAGTCCATTCCAACTCATAGCGACCCTGTAGGACAGAGCAGAAATGTCCCATCAGGTTTCCAAGGCTGTAACCATATTGGAGTAGATCAGCCGGTCTTTTTTTCCCTCAGAGCAGCTGGTAGGTTCAAACAGCTGATGTCTCACTTAGCAGCCAAGTGCTTAACCACTGCACAACCAGGCTCCTTTTGAGGTCTAGACAGCAGGGGGAAACTAAGAGTCAGTAGGGGGAAATTAAGAGACAATGTGGCTCTGTGAACTAATGCGTCAGACTGCGAAGTCATTTGAACTGCAAGGTCAGTGGTTCAAGCTTACCAGCTGCTCCTTGGAACCATATACAGGGTCACTATGGGTTGGAATCGACTCAACGGCACTTAATAACAACAACAAAAGGGGAAAATTAAGAGCTGGATCTGGCTGGAGTGGGGCAGATGAGGAGAGGGTGGGAGTTGTTAGGAACTCAGAGAATCAATTTGAGTCTTAGGTCTATGACCCCATGGAGACCTGGGGCAGGGAAAGTGAGACTGGTTTCTGGTTTTAAGGACAGAACCAATGTGGCAGAGAGCTAGTATTTGGGGAGTGCCCACCCTCCTCACTTCCCTGACTAATTCCAGCACAAACCTGCAGAAGACTCTTGGGACAATAGGGCCATGAAAGGAATTTGAGATTGAACAGATGTATCTGAACCTCAGTTTCCTTATCTGACAAAGGGGGGAATCAGTTCTCCTACACAGAGTGTTGAAAGGATTGATAGAAAGTAAAATATAAAGTACTGTCCTTGAAGAACAGCATAAAGGATGTTGACCGAAGACGTAAACAGGTTCTGGGACCAATGGACAAGCATTGCTGAGAAGATGAAGGAATGATTGTGCACTGCCAGCCAAGCAGAGAAGCCAACCCCCAGATTGTGAACCCAAAACCAAGAGACACTGTCCCCACAGTGCATGTCCCCACCTGCTCCAGGGGATTCTCCAGCCAAGCAGTTGGGTACGTGGTCTGAGCGTGGTGCAGGTGGCCATGTGGATCAGGGTTGGGGCATGGAAATCCACTGGCCAAACCCAAAACAAACCTGGGCTGAGAGATAGGAGCAGGGGACATCGCAGCTGAGCCAATGTTCTGGGGTTTACCTTAGAATTGCCGAGCTAACACCTCCTGAGGTCCTTGTGCTGAACCCCAGGACAACCTGAACCCAGGACAACACTACCAGCTGTGAATAATGGTTTCTGTTTCTCAGGTGAGGAAACCGAGGCCCAGAGGTAAAAGCAGCTTGTCCAAGACTGAGTGAGCCCTGGTCTCTGATTCTGCCCTCCCAGAACAGGGATGGCTTTGTGTTTGCATCCAGCCCTCCTGCATACAGGCACAGAGGGAGTCAGCCCCCTTCTTTCAGCAACTCTCACCCAGTACTGTTAGGGTCTCAGGCAGAGACAAGGCCTGTCTCCTTTCCTGTCTGCTCCAGGGTCAGCAGGACTCAGCTGAAGCTGAAGGTTATTGGAAACCGCCAGAGTCCTGCTCATCTCATTAAGTACAAGGAGCAGGGTCAGCAGCTTTTACAAGCCCCATAAAGCATCACTCGTGGCCACTTCAACACACAGCTTGCCCAGCAACCTGTCCCTTCCAGGGCCAGGAGGATGAGTTCCTTCTTTAAAGAACTAATCTCCAAGACTCATAAAATCACCAGCAATGCCATGGGGTGGTCTGTGCCCTGCAAAAAAAAAAGACAGGTGACACTTCACCCTACTTTGGAGGTTGGTGTGGGAGAAGTGGATTCCCAGTCACCACCACCCAACTTGGCAGAGGCCCCAACATGAATTCAGTTCTCCATCTGGGCCAGGTACTGTGCTAACAAGCACTTTGTGCCGATTATCTCAATAAGACCTTGGCACAACCCCTAGAGTTGTCGCTGGGTGCTGTCAAGTCAGTTCCAACTCATAGTGGTCCGATGTACAGAAACTTCCCAGTCCTGCAGCAGCCTACAATGTCTGAGACCATGGTTGCAACCACTGTGCCAGTTCATCTCACTTAAGTTTCTTCCTCTGTTTTGCTGACCCTCTACTTAACGTAGCATGATGTCCTTCTCCAGAGACTGGTCCCTCCTAAAGTATGTGAGACCAAGTCTCACCATTCTTGATTCTAAAGACCATTATGATTCTAAAGAGCAGCTTTCACATGCATATGAGACTATTAGAAATGCCATGACTTGGATCAGATGTACCTTAGTCCTCAAAGTGACATCTTTGCTCTTTACACTTTTAAAAGACATTTTGCAGCTGATTTGCCCAATGCAATATTTTCGTGACTTCTTGACTGCTGCTTAAAATTAAATCCTTAATAACTTCAATCTTTCCTCCATTTATCATGATTTTATTAGTTTAGTTGTGATGGCTTTATTTCCTTTATGCTGAGGGTTATGCGTTGGACTGCTAACCACAACATCAGCAGTTCAGCAGTTCAAATCCACCAGATACTCCATGGGAGAAAGATGAGACTTCACAGCCTCAGAAACTGTATACAGGTTATTTTGATTAGATGGCATATCCCCACCCCAACTACCGCCTGTCCATACTGAAGACTATAGTCCTTGGTCTTCATCAGTGGTGGTGGTGGTTACATGCTGTGGAGTCGGTTCCGACTCATAGCAACCCTGTACAGGGTTTCCAAGGCTGTAAATCTTTATGGGAGCAGAAAGCCTCATCTTTCTCCCATGGAATAGCTGGGAGTTTTGAACTGCTGAAATTGAGGTTTGCAGTCTGGTTTGTAACCACTACACTACCAGAGTTCCTTCATCAGTGAGTGAGTCTAATTCTCTTCACAAGCAAAGTTGCCTCATCTGCATATCACGGGTTATTAATGAGCCTTCCTCCAATCCTAATGTCATGTTCTTCCTCATATAGTCCAACTTCTCAGATTATTTGCTCAACATACAGATTAAATAAATATGGTTAAAGGACACGACCCTGATATACACCTTTCACGATTTCAAACCATTCAATATCCCCTTGTTCTGTTTGAATGACTGCCTTTTGTTCCATGTACAGGTTCCTCATGAGCACAATTAAGTGTTCTGGAATTTCTTTTCTTCACAATATTGCCCATAGTTTATTATGATCCACACAGGCAAATGTCTTTGCATAGTCAATAAAACAGAAGTAAAACATTTCTTGAGTTCTTTGTTCACAGTCAAGATCCATCTGAAGTCAGCATGATATCCCTCACTCACATCCTCTACTAAATCCAACTTGAGTTTCTAGCAATTCCCTGATGATGTACTTCAACAACCATTTCTGAATTATCTCCAGCAAAATTATACTTGTATGTGATGTTAGTGATATTAGCCAATGATTTCTCTATTCTGTTGAGTCATCTTTCTTTGGAGTGGGCATAGATATGAATCTGTTACAGTTGGTTCACCAGTTGGTCCAAATTTCTTGGCATAGTTAAGTGAATGCTTCCAGCTCTGCATCAGTTTGTTGAAACATTTCAACTGGAATTCCATCAATGCCTTCAGTGCCACTTGGATTTCTTTCTTCCTTCAATACCATGGGTTCTTGATCATACACTGCTATACTCTTGAAATGGCTGAAAATTTACCTCTTTTTTTTTGGTATTTTTGTTGTTGTTGTTAAGTGCCATTGAGTCGGTTCCGACTCAATGCAACCCTGTATAGGGTTTCCAAGGAGTGACTGGTGAGCTTGAACTGCTAACTTTTGGGTTCAAACCGACCTTGTGGTCCAGTGCATTACCCTGCAGCACCACACCAAGATCCTTCAATATTTCAACTGAAGACTTGAATTTTTTCATCAGTTATTTCAGCCTGAGAAATATTGAGTGTGTTCTTTCTTTTTGGTTTTCTAACTCCAGGTCTTTGCATATGCCATTATATGTTTTTTGTCTTCTCCACTTGCCCTTTGAAATTTCCTGTTCAGTTCTTTTACTTCACCAGTTAGTCTACTCACTTTAGCTTCCAAGAGCAAATTTCCAAGTCTCTTCTCACATCCATTTTGTTTTTTTCCTTTATCTCCTTTTAGTGACCTTTTGCTTCCTACATGTATGATGTTCTTAATGTCATACCACAACTTGTAGGGTCTTCAAACATTAAGGTTCAATTAATGAAAACTATTGTTGAGATGGTCTCTAAATTCAGGTTATATTTTGGCTCTCGTGGACTTGTTTTAATTTTCTTCAGCTTCAACTTGAACTTGCATATGAGCAATTGATGGTCTGTTCCACAGTTGGCTCCTGGCCTTGTTCTGACTGATGATAGTGAACTTCTCCATTGTGTCTTTCCACAGACGCAGTAGATTTGGTTCCTATGTATTCCATTTGGTAAAATCTTATAAACCAAAATATCAAACCAACTGCCATCCAGTCGATTCCTAATCATAGTGACCCTGTATAGTCTGTAAATCTAGTGACTGGTAGGTTTGAACTTCTTGTGGTTAGCAATCCTGTGCTTATCCTATAGCACCACCAGGGCTCCTAGTGAGGTCCCAGTTTACAGATGTAGAAGCAGAGGGGAGCCACACCAGAGCTGTCAGAGACCAAAGCCAAGTTCCTAAGGGACCCTACATGGATTCCAAGCACCATTTTGCAGTTTGACACTGCTGTCTGCTTCAGAGAAGAAACGCAAATACCTGTAGCCCTCCACCACCACGTTTGTGTACAAATCGGGTCATGACACCAGAGATTCTTGCTGGTGGCCAACCACACCTGCATGCTGCAGAACCTCACCAGCCTTCAAAGATGCCTGGGTATTTCTAGGAGTCCCCTAAGGATGCCTCTCTTACATGGACTTAGAAACCCAACCACTTTGGTCTTTCCCACTGGCCACCTTGTGGGTGTTCACAGTTGGGCATTGCCACTAGAGATGGTCTTCAATGAAGCCACAAGCCCTCTCTTCTCTTGTGCCTGGCAGACTGAATATTCCCACTCTAAAGGAGCCATCCTCCCATGCCAGGCTCCCCAGGTCCCAGGGCCTCACTCCATCTCCCTGCCCCCATCTGAGTATGGGTCAAACCCTAAACCCTTGGCTGGAAGGCAGTGATGGAATAAAGAACTCTGCACCTGTGAGCAGACCTGTGGTCTGGGTTGGAACTGAAGTTCTGTGCTTCCTAGACTTGTAAACCTCCATGAACCTCACTGTCCTCACCTGTAAAAGGGGTGTGGCTATGAAACACAGGTGAGCAACTCCAAGTCACACCTTGCATGGGGCTTGACACACTGAAGAGGTAGTGTTGCTCTGACTGTATAGTCCTCCTTATTTCTCTTCCTCCCTCCAATAACCACCTCTCTCCCTCTTAACCCCTCCCTCCAGGAACTCCTGCAAGTAGAGGAATCCTCAGCCCTGAACCCCACTTCCAACACTGTCCCATAGGGAACATCTTCGGGCCTTTTCTTAAGCCCCACTCACTTTACCACAGCTCTGGCTGGCAGGAGAGAGAGGAGGCCTGAGCCCACGATTCACTTTTGAGGCCTGAGGTCTTGGAAAACAAGGCACTGCATGGGTTGGAGGTAGGTAGGGATGGGAGAGTTGTCATCTCCCACTTGCTTGGGTGAAAATTTTGCTGAATAGTTGTGAAAGTTGGCTGAAGCTGTGGTAGGTGAGGGGCAGAGGTCAAGGGCAGGGACTGTAGAATTTCGAAAGCTCAGTTACAAGGTGGAATACATTCTCTGTGGTCCATCCATACAACATCCACATGCACTCACACACAGTGGGCTCAGAAACTTCTGTGAAGTAACATCACTCCCCTCTACTCCCTACTGGGCAATTAATTCCAAGCACACCCTGTTATGTATGTGTGTAGGGGGTGGGGAGGGAGGAATCAGACCTTAAGCATACCAAAGGCTTAGATTTTACATGTGTGTCTCTGACAATCGTGCTGACACACATAAACATCCATATACACGTTCATGAACAAACAGGTCTGCACTTATGCAGCCACAAGGTAAAAACATGCATCCTCTCACAGCATAGACAGCATGCCTACAAGCATGCACACACAGGCACCCGCTTACGTACACAAACTCAGAGGCCTGCAGGCCTGTGAACCGACATGTGCACATGTGAACTTGGTGCACAGATTGTGTGCACACTTTGTGTGCAGGCTTGATGAATGCAGGCATATTGTATGCACAAGGTATCCACTCACACACACACAAATACAGACTTGCAGGCCCGGACCCATAGTGCACCCACATGCACCCACCACCCCACCACTCCCTCAGTCTCCCCACTCTACCTCCTACCCTTCCCAGACCATCTCCTCATTCACACACCCCACCCTGTCCCCACTCAGTGTGTAGAATACAGTTTTGGTGGGGTTGTTACTGTTGTGTCCTGAAGTGGGTACCAACTCAGTGGGTACCAAACCCTGTATTGGGTTTCCAAGGGGCCACTTGTGGGTTTATACTGCCAGCCTCCTGGTTAGTAGTACAGCGCCACACCAGGACAACTTTAGGGGAAAAGGGAAGGCCCTGCCCAGTCTGTCCCACCCCACGCAGCTCTGGGTAAAGTCTCTGAGTTTTCTGGGGGACTGCTGTTGTTCCTGACCCACTCCAACCCCACCCACCATCCCCCACCCCTTGCCCTTCTTGAGGGTGGGGCAGGCTCTTCAAAGCCCTTTAAAGTCCCTCAGGAACCCCTTAGACAGTAGGACAATAGTTGTGAAGAGAGCTTGGAGGGAACGGGTCCCTCGGTCTTGGGGACACAGATTGCGTGCTCGACACCTATAGGTGCCTAGAGGCACCCACCTCTAGGGCCTCCGGAGCCTGGAGTTCCAGGGGCGAGAGTGAACATGTGCTGCCTGTTGAGCTGTGGTGCTCAAGCTCTCTCAGAGGTCACAGAAAAGGACAGCAGAGGAGGAAAGATGGTGGGAAGAGGAGGAAGGAGGAGAGGGTAAGGGAGGAGGCAGAGGGGAGATAGGAGACTTGCAAAGGCAGGGGCAGAGCAACAGCAGGAGAAGCAGAGGAGAGGGGTCCAGCCGGAGAGATTGATTGCCATCTTGGGAACCAGAGCAGCTTTACCATGGCTGGCTGCCACTCTTCCTGTTGGGAACCTAGATCAGGTGGCAGCACGTCACAGACGCTCAATAAATGTTTGTTGAATGAATGAGTGAATGTATAGTTCAGAGCATTGGTCCCTAACCTGACCCTCTGACCTTCTCACTCCATGGCCTCTGGATGCTGGGTCAGCCTCCTTCCCCGTGCCCACACCCTGATCCCCTGGCCTCACAGGGCTGTCTTGCCTGCAGGCCCCTCCTGAGAGATGTAGGAAGCAGACTCTGCCCAGCACAGATAGGCATGTAGGGTACACCTTTCCCCAGGCAGTCTTAGGAGCCTGTCTCCAGGACCTACCTGGGGCTGCTACTCCCCTTTGCTAGGATACAATTATCACCTAGCTCCCAGCTCCCAAATCCTGACCCCAAGCCAACTGCCTCAAGATCCTTTCCTGACCCTTCTTCCTAGCCCCTAAACTTGTTCCCATCACAGGTTCCCCAAGAGCCACCCAGACCTACTCCTATCCCATATCTTAGTGGGGAGGTAAAGCACCTGGTCTCTGTAGTCCCTGCCTGGGTTCAAATCCCAGCTCTATCTCTAGCGGAGAGACTCCAAGTAAGTCACCCAGTCTTCCCAAGCCTCAGTGTCACCTCTATAACACAGGGTGGGGTGTGGGAATGTCAATAGCAGTCCCTACTTCATGACTCTGCTAGGAGAATCCATTACAGGGATCTGTGTGACATGCTTAGTCAGGCACAGGTGTGTGCTCAAGAAGCATTGTTGTTGTTGTTAAGTACCATGGAGTCGGTTCCGACTCATAGTGAGTGACCCTGCATAGGGTTCCCGAGGCTGTAAATCTTTATGGATGCAGAACACCTCATCTTTCTCCTGTGGAACCGCTGGTAGTTTTGAACTGCTGACCTTGAGATTGACAGCCCGACTTGTAACCATTTCGCTATTAGCTATTATCAAAATGCAAACTAGAGTGCTTTCTGGTCAATCCCCCCCACCCCGCAGTCAATATAGGCTAGTCCCTTGTCTCTTCTTCCAGTGCAGTGTACTGTTATTTGCCTCCAGGCCTTTAGCAATGCTATTTTCTCTACCCAAAAGGCCTTTCTACCCTCTGGCTAATGCGTCAGACTGCAAAGTCATTTGAACTGCAACGTTCGTGGTTCAAGCTCACCAACTGCTCCTTGGAAATCCTATACAGGGTTGTTATGGGTTGGAATCAACTCAACGGTACTTAACAACAACAACCCTCTCTCCCCAGCCCATTCTTCAGTCAAGACACATCAGAAATGCCCTTTATTCCAGGAAACCTTCCTTTCTGCAGAGTTTGGGTACCTTCATTCATGCCCCATAGTGCCCCGGGCTTGCCTCCATGCCTCTGCCTGCCCTCTCACCTCTGTAGGGAGAAGGGTCTGAGTCTGATCCCTGTAACTTCAGTGCCCACTCCTTTGCCCAGAGCCCGACATATCATGATAGTAAGGAAATACTTAGTGAATGAACATGTTTCCTCCCTATTATAGCCCTTCCTTGGCTCCCTGTGACCTCAGGAATAAGTCCAACCTCCTGAACAGATTGTACACGCCCCAGCCTAAGGGAACTCCTGCCCACTGTTTAGCCTCTTCTCTCAAAATCCCTTCTTCCCACCTCACACCCAACCACATGGATCTGCCTGACACCTCAAGGGTGTCACTGGGATGGGATCCAGGCCCAGCCCCCAGGCCCCAACCCCTTTGATGCCCCTGGAGTTTCCTCCCAGTGGTTGCTAAATCTCCCTCACCTTTTTCCTCAGGTCCCTACCTCATCAGTAGCACTTGTAAAGGGCTCACTAGAAAAAAGCATACAGTCCCTGTAGGAGAGAGAATGGCCTAGTTAGCCCTCTTCAAGGGAGGCAAGAGGAAAGGCCACCCAGACCCACTCCTATCCCAGCAGGTTCCTGCCTTGAGCAAGTGAGTTAACCTCTCGTATATATAAAATGGTGGACTTTTTGCAAAAAATAGCCCCAATTATTCTTCCTACATTCATGTCTCTTTGAAATGTGACTTGGCAGCTCCTCCCATTAAATGTTGTTGTTGTTAAGTGCCGTGGAGTCGGTTCCATAGTGACCCTGAACAGGGTTTCCCAGGCTATAAATCTTTACGGGAGCAGAAAGCCTCATCTTTCTCCCGCAGAGCAGCTGGTAATTTCGAACTACTGACCTTGTGGTTCGTAACCACTAAGCTACCTTTTCTATTAAATGGTGAAGTCTATTTCCCATCCCAATGAAGCTGGGTTAGTCATGTGACTTGCTTTGGCCAATGGGTAGAAACAGAAGTGATACTGTGCTAGTTCTGAGGCTGAGCTTCAAGGGGTCTTCTAGCTTTTGTGCCCTTGCTCTTGGGACTTCTGCCATCATGTGAACAAGCCCAGGCTGGCCTTCCAGAAAATGAGGGACTAGATCACACTTGTTGTTAAGTGCCATTGAGTCGGTTCTGACCCATAATGACCCTGTGTAGGGTTTCCAAGGCGTGACTGGTGAGCTTGAACCACCAACCTTGTAGATCAAATGACTGCAGTCTGGCACATTAACCCACAGCGCCACACCAGGACTCCAGATCACACTGTTGTTATTGTTGTCAGGTGCCATTGAGTCGGAACCAACTCATAGCCACCCCATGCACAGCAGAACGAAACAATGTCCGATCCTGGGCCAACCTCACTACTGCTGCCACACTTGACGCCATCAATGATGCCACCTGGCTGATCCATCTCATTGAGGGTCTTCCTCTCTTTTTCTGACCCTCCATAACATCCTTCTCTAGCGACTGCTCCCTCCTAGGGTGGTATTAAAAAGAAGGAGACCCAGTCCTGCCCTTGGAGAGTTCCCAATCTAACACAAGGCAAGAAGAGACATAGGCCTATTTGGGACAGAAAAAACATAAAAAGTCAAAGATGGGTTCAGAAGAGAACAATATCACATCTATTTGGGTAAGGTGAAGGCCAAGGAAAGTCTCAAGAAAAGGGACATCTGAGAGCGACCTGAGAGGAGAGATGGATTTCATATAACTCAGATCCTTGTTCCATTGGCGTGAACACCCAACAGATGCTTAGCAGCCATTCTGGACTTTGGTACCCCAGTTGATAAATGAGCTCATGTGGGGCACACTGCCTGGATGCTCAAGGCCCAGATCTGGCAGCATGGCTGGCTATCTTTGCATTAAAACAATCTTAGAAAAAGAAGATCAATGTTAGAGAACACATATTACCTGTTTTCAAATTTCATTTCAAATCTGCAGTATTCTAAACAATGTGGTACTGACATAAAAAGCTGAAAATACAAAACCTTTAGAAAATCTTGAATAAGATAATCTCATTCTTCCATATATACCCAAGAGAAATGAAATTATCTGTTCACATAAAAACTTGCACATGTATGTTCAAAGTAACAATATTCATAAATGCCAAAAAGTAGAAGCAACCCAAATTTCATCAATAGATAAAGATGCTATATCATTTGACAATAAAAAGAAATGAAGTAATGATCCATGCTACAGTATGGATGAACCTTGAAGACATTAAAGTAGAGAAAGAAGCCAGTCACACAGGACCACATATGGTTCCTTTTGCATGAAATTTCCAGAAGAGGCAAATCTATAGAGACAGAAAGTAAATCAGTAGTTGTCCAGGAGTGAGGGGAAATGAAGAGTAATTGCTAATGGGCACAGGGTTTCTTTTGGGGTGTTGAAAATGTTCTACGATTGTGTTGATGGCTGCACAACTCTATGAACGTACTCAAAAGCACTGAATTGTATACTTTTAATGTGTCAGTTATATAGTTTATTGGCTATATCTCAAGAAAGTTCTTACCAAAAATAGGGTACTTGGAGGGGGAGAGAGCAGGTGGAGGGTGTTCCAGACTAGTGGCATGACTGTCATGTATCCCCCTCTTGTGCCCATTGCAAACATTGCTCCTTGTCATAGCACTCTGCTCCCAGAGACTAAGTGGGGCTCCAAGACACTAAAACAGTACTGGTTCTTGAGATCAACCACTATCTACTTCTCTGGTACCTGGCCTCATTCCATAATTTGGTACCAACTTGAATCTTTAGCTAATTCCTGACCTCAGCTACTTTCTGGCTTCTGACCTCAGAAATTCTCTAACTTCTGACTTCAATTTTTACTTGATTCCTGAGTTCAGTTCAGCACCAAGTTTCTGATCTCACTTTAATCAGAAAAGCAAATTTCAGCACACTCCACCATTTTCCACACCTATGGACATGAGTGAAGTATAATTGAGTTCCCAAGATATTAGAATTTCTTTAAGTAAGCATGTGTATATGTGTGTTTATGTGTATTATTCAAGGACTCAGAATTCACAAATTTCCCTATTCATTAAAGATATTCATAGCACTTTAATGGGTATGAACCAGCCTGGGAAGAATTCCTAGCTGAGGTCAAACAAGACTGATTCACTATTTGCTAATTCAGTATTCATGAGGGCTTTATAAAATATAACTACTGTGAATCATTAGAATTGGCTACAGCTTGATATGGGAGTTCTGGTGTGGTGTTGTGGGTTAATGCACCAGACTGCAAAGCCATTTGAACTGCAAGGTCAACGGCTCAAGCTCACCAGTCACTCCTTGGAAATCCTATGCAGAGTCACTATGGGTCAGAACCGACTCGATGGCACTTAACAACAACAACATAGTTTGATATATTATATATATATTGGTTTTTTTTCCATATTCTTGCTGATAGGCATTTGAGGGTAGCCCCAGTTTTTATATATAATGAATACACCTTCTATAGAAGACATCTCAAATGCCTATCAGCAAGAGTATGAGTAATTAAGTTATGGCAGTCATACGATGGAGTATCACACAGCAATGAAAAAGAACAAACTACAGCACACAACAACTTGGGCAATTCTCACAGAACTGTCACATAAGTGTGACTGAAAGAAATTAGACATAGAAGGGTATGTGCTATTTGATTTTCTTCTATGAAGTTCAAAAACAACAAAACCAATCTATGATGATGGGCATCGCAAATAGTAATTGGAGGGCATATTGATTGGGAAGAGGCATGAGGGAGTCAGCTTGAGTGCTTGATCTGGGTAATGGTCATGTGATGTAAACATGAACTATTGTAGATAAGATAAATTACCAGTAGGTAAGAAAGAAAAGCAACTCTTATCCTTTAGCCACCAAGTTCTAAAATCCCAAGAAGGAAATCAATTGTCCCAGCAGTGCAGAAGGTCAGGGCCCCAAAAGAACATGGCAGCACCTGCTGGAATCAGAAAGATGAACTGTAATGGGAAGGAAGGAGCTGGAATTATGGAGGTGCTGTTCCCAGAACAGGGAAGGGAGAAAACACGTTCCACTTCTCCACCTCTCTGAGCCTTTCTTTCCCCATCTATAAAGTGGAGACAAGAGTACTTTTAACACAAAGGATTGATGCTAGCATTAAGAGGCAACAAGCCTCACGTGGCCACTCTGGCACTGCTTGATACAGGTCCTCTTCCCTTCGTACTTCTTCTTCCCGCCCCTTCTCCCTAGCTGCCCTTACCCCTCTGCTCTCCTGTCCTCAGTTCCCCTACTCTGCCCTCTGTGAGCCCCAAAGTGAGGCCCCCTCACCATATAATTTCAAATTACTTGTAGCTTTAGTTAATTAAATGTAAAATCATTGAAATAAAATTATACCTTCATTAGAAATTAACTCCCATTTCAGGCCCAGGATAATGACCGGGCTCTCTCTCCCCCCTTCTTCAAAACCACACACAAAATGGTCAGTTAAACTGAATGGGAAAAAAGTTTAACGACTGCACGGCAATCAAGCTTATTATTATTTAAGCACAAGCTATTACCATGTGCAATGAGGTATCAGCCAATAAATTATCTTTGAAAGAGTCAGTCCTGTCTGAGCACACACAGATAGGCTGAGGGCTGATGCCGGGAAGGGTGCACAGGTGGTTGTTCAGCCAGGTGAGCTGCCCAGACCTGGGAGGGGATGGATGGTGGACCATCTGGTTCCACCTTTCTTACTAACCCTGAACCTGCCTTGGGACCCTTGGCCCAGTCTCAGGGTATCATGTCAGGATTGTAGGTGTCTATGAAAGGAGCGAGGGTGTCTTTGCCTGACCCTCCATCCCACCCATCTTGATCCAGCCCATGGTTTACAGAAGGACACTCTGGCAGAGTACAGAGATTAGGGGCAACAGGGATCCCTGGAAATTAAGAAGAGGGCCCGGGAAAAGAGAAATAGGAAATATAGGGCAGGGAGGAGGCTGAGATGAAGCAGAAGCTAGAAAGAGATACCTGGGAGGGAGAACAAGGGAGAGAGTGGGAGCTATGGGGAGAGCCAGAGAAACCAAAGTGGTGCTAGGAGCCAGTAAGGACCAGAGATCAGACAAGCCAGAAAGGCCAAAAGAGAAATGGGAGTGTCAAGTATAGCTTGGCACCTGCTGTGTGCCAGAAACCTTTCTCCACTATCTCCTGCAAAATGACTGAGCATCCTGGTTTGCCCAGTACTGACGGCTTTCTGGGACACGGGACCTTCAACGCTAAAATTAGAAAGTCCCAGACAAGCCAGGACAGGTTAGTCACCCTATTCCCAGGATCCTCACAGCCAACAGCACTGATAACCCCATTCTACAGGTGAGGAGATTTAAGATTTAGAGAGGCAAAGCCATTTGTCAAGATCACGCCACTGCGAACTTGGGAGCCAGTACTTCACTTAGAAAGGAGCTCTGGTACAGTAGTGGTTACGAATCAGGCTGCTAATCTCATGGTCAGCAGTTTGAAACTACCAGGAGTTCTGCAGGAGAAAGATGAGGCTTTCTGCTCCCGTAAAGATTTACAGCTAAGGAAACCCCATACAGGGTCGCTATGTGTCGGAACCAACTCCACAGCACACCACCACCACTTCACTTAGATCTGGCTTGAGAACAAATGGGCCAGGAACAAAAGGAACCCAAGACAGAGAAAGACAGACAAGAGAAAAAAGAGACATATGAGAAAGGAAAAGTATCAAGGCATACAAGGAGCACACCAAGACAAGGTGAAAGACATAGAACCAGCCCAGTGCCCACGCCAAGAGGGCCATCCTGGGCATGACGAGGGTATAAGGGTCAGAGTTTTCATAGCTAGTAGTCAGGTGGGAGAGCCAGCAGCCTAGCCCATAGCTCAGGAAACTCTCAGGGTTCTTATATCCGACCCCCACCACCAGGACCCTCCCCTCCAATGGGGCATTAGAGGCCAGCAGACCTGGGTTCAAATCCAAACTCTAAGACCAATTAGCTGGTTGACTTTGGAGACTTTCTAAATCCCTGTCTCTTTATCTGCAAAATGGGATGATAATGGGATATACTCCTGGAACTAGTGGTTAGATCCCCAGCACAGAGTCTGGAACCAAGCAGGTATCTTGAGGAAGAGAACCCTCCATGCAGGGATAATCTGGAGCACAGCCACTTCTCCCAACACTCTCAGCCCCAGACTGGTAGGGGAACTCAAGTTGGAGCCAGAGGCCAACAGGAGCCTGGTTGACACCCCATTGCCCCCCTAAAATAAAGATCTTCACTTTGCATTTTACAAGAACTTCAAAATATGTATCCCCTTCACAAAACTGATGCTCAGTAATAAATTTTTGTTGAATGAAAATATAAATGGATGGGCATATTAATTAACCAGAAGGTCAGCATCTTCCAGCTGGCCGCTGGGAACCAGGTACTGTCCCCACCGGCTGACAAGCACAGCCTGCCATAAACTTCTCCAAGATCCCCTGCAGACAGACACCCTTGAAAGTCACCTCCATCTCTCCACAGGTCAGGCCAAGATTTAGAGGTAGGAGTCGAGTGTGTGCCTAGATCTTCTATCTGCCCATGACTGATGGGGGACACATTCTGGGGACATGTTTACTGTCACCCCGCGCCCCCGGCCCACGCTCCCCGCTGCGCCATCCCCTGATAATTCACGGCCGGCTCCCGTTGGCAAATGACTGATATGGCCTTCACGGGGAGGCCTGCTGGTCACTTGTCTCAAGGAGACTGGGAAGGAAACTCAGGCACAATATAAATGGGGCCCGTGGCAGCCTCAAACACCTTGGAAAATTCCCCAGCCCAGACTCCACGCCGTTTTTAAGTAATAAAACCACAGAGAGATTACATGGACGCCTGACAGCCTGCGACGGATGGCCGCCTGCGTGAACTTTTTACCTTCGGGATGGGGACTGAGTGGAAAGGAAGAAAAAAAGAGGTAAAAACTGCTTTCCTAGCGAGCGAGCTCTTTCCTCTAGCTAAAAAGTCATCGCCTACTCAGGGGTATGTCCCTGTCTCAGTTACCTAGAGTTATTCTAGCCTCACAGAGTAACTTTGGACTCAGTTTTTCCATCTGGAGAATGGGAATACACGGTTTTCCAGACTCCAGAAACATCCTTGAGGGGAAAAAAAGAGGAGTACTTCTTGCTTTCATTCATTCATTTATTCTTTGATTCAAGAAGAGTTTGTCCCTTTGAGAGTTCAGTGATGGCAGTGAGGACAAAAGGGTAATAGGGATGGGGCTAGGATGTGATTCAACTCCTAGAAGACACCTTGAGTGATAGCTGGTATACTGCTCACTAGCTGCGTGACCTTGGCCACATCACTCCATTCCTCAAAGCCTCAGTTTTCTCATCTGTAAATGGGGGTGATAATGAAAACCCCACAAAAGAAGCCCTTTACTTAGTGCTTGGTGCACTTGTTGGTGATGTCTGCCTTCAATTCCAGAGTAGAACCAACTACCCCATAGAGTCCAAAGTAGGCTGGTGGATTCGAGCCACCAACTTTTTGGTTAGTTGTTAGTGCTGTTGAGTTGGTTCCAACCCATAGTGACCCTGTACAGGGTTTCCGAGGAGCAGCTGGTGAGCTTGAACCACCAACCTTGCAGTTCAAACAGCTTTGCAGTCTGGCGCATTAACCCACAGCGCCACACCAGGACTTCTTTTGGTTAGTTGTTGTTGTTGTTAAGTGCCGTCGAGTCAGTTCCGACCCATAGCAACCCGAAACTGTAAATCTTTACGTGAGCAAAAAGCCTCATCTTTCTCCCACGGAACAGCTAGCAGTTTCGAACTGCTGACCTTGAGGTTTGCAGCTCGATTCGTAACCACTATGCTACCAGAGCTCCTTCTTTTGGTTATTAGTTGACAATCTTTGTGCTACCAGGGTTCCTTCTGGGCCCAACAAGAAGACCCCAAGTCCTTTTGTGTCCAGAAGCTGGGCATTCACTTCTTTTCCTGGTCCAGGAAGTTAGACTTTTTGTTTATCAGCAAAATTCTAATTCTTGCTCTATATGGAAAAATAATAGTAATAGGATCTACTATTTATGGAGCAGCTGCTGTGTGCCAAAAATAATACAGGATGCTCTACATACATTCTCTCTTTGTTAGGGCCTTAGTTCACACCAGATGGCATACATTCATTGATGTGTGCCTAAAAGAGATACCAAATGGGCTTGAACCAATGCAGCACTAAGGCTGCTCAAACAGGGGATGTAAGACAACCTAACAGTTGGCCAAAGGGTTAATAACTCTCTCTATCACCCACGGCACCGAAATCTCAAATACATTTGATATACTTTAGTCACGAGGGTTCTGTCATTGTGCTGTAGAATAAGCACTGGACTGTTACCAGTCAGACCCTTCTCTATAGAATACAGTTCTAAGAGATACTTCATAATCATGTAAATTTGGGAAACTACATGCATATTCACAAATGCACATTTTCATGTTACAGGCTCTGAGAAGGACTCACTAAGTAAAGATCCCTGACTTATTTTGTTCAACCAGTATTTTCCAAACTGACTAGAGTGTGGTGCTGTTGTTAGTTGCTGTCAAGTAAGCTCCAGCTAACCCATGGAGACCTAATATCAAGCAGAATGAAATGTTGTCCGGTTCTTCTCCATCTTCATGAATGCTGATACGTTTCAGTTTATTGTTGCAGCTACTCTGACAATTCATCTCACTGAGGGGTTCCCTCATTTTTCTTGGCCCTTTTCTAGTGATTGGATTTTGCTGATGATGTGTCTAAGTTAAGCAAGTCAAAGGTTCGCCATATTCACCTAGGGAACATTCTGGTATATTTCTTCAAAAACAGATTTGTTCATTCTTTTGGCAGGCCACAGGGTAGTCAATATTCATTGCCAATACTACAGTCCAAACATCAAAACAGAACCTTCCACTCACTCCCCAACAGGATCCCATTTACCATCAGTAGACAACAATTTGGGAAATGTTGGAACTATGATCCCATTTTAATCATATATAATTGTTGTTGTTGTTGTTAAGTGTCATTGAGTCAGTTCTGACTCATAGCGACCCATACAAGGTTTCCAAGGAACAGCTGGTGAGCTTGAACAACCGACCTTGTGATTCAAACTGACTTTGCAGTCCAGCGCATTAATCCTAAGTGCTAAACCAGGACTTCTCATATATAATTAAACATTACATATTGACTTTCATATATGCGAATTTTTGTACTAGTTAGGACTCTTATTGCAAGTATAGACCCTCCCTGACAGGCTTGAGATAAAGAGATTTTTCCACAAGAACATGAGGGTACCCAGGAGCCCCTGAGAAACTGGAACCAAGAGCTAGACAACTCTCAGAGCTCCCTTCTTCGTCCAATGTCTTCCTCTTCCTCTCTCTGAGGTTCAGTTCTCAGAGAAAGATGACCACCCTGTACCATTCACTCCCAAGATCTCAAATTTTGGTCCTGTAGCGACACCATCTCTGTCTCTTGTCCAGGACAAGGGCATTCACTTGGCCCCCTTGAGGTCAGATGTCTGTCTCTCATCCAATCAGCTCAGGGGGTAGGCTAAACTATCAGTGATGCACCCTAGAAAAAGAGAGACGTTCTAGAGACAAGGAGTCTCTGGACCATGGGTCATGAGCTGGATAGTCACTCCATAATTGGCTACTCTGAGTGAAAATTCTCAGGCCAGGTGTTAAATGAGTTTCCCTTAGGGAGGTCAAGAGCCTCCAAGGCCAGCATGCCCCCAAAACCTCCCCCATGTAGGTGAGAGAAGACTGAGAGGGAAAAGTATGCATTCTCTTACCTCTCCTGCATTGAGGGTGAGAAGTCTGGCGTTTTCCTCCCCCAAATCCAAGGGAGCCTCCCCTCCAGCTCAGGTGCCTGCATGGAGGACAGACCAGCTCTCAACCCAGTGGAACATACCTGACTGGTGGACAAGCCTGTCCGTGGTGAGAGGGTGTGGCTTGCCCAGAGCAGCAGAAAAGGGGCCCTTTCCTGAATGCCCAGATCCTGAGGTGTGGACACTGAGGAAATGTGCCACCGGCCCCATAGCTGAGGACCACCTGAGCAGACAAACTTTAGGGTCACAAGCTTGCAGGGGTCACAGTAGCCAGGGGAAAAAACCCACACTTCAGCATTTGGCAGGAGGCTCCAGCTTGAGACTGGCCTTGAGATGTGACCGAAATGTGGGGGCTGGCAAGGCCTGCAGGGATCGACTGGGGAGAGATGGGAGACCTCTTGGAGCCACGAGTCAGTCATTCATGGACAAGTTACTTCAGCAGCCCAAACCTACCAATGTGGGGTTATGTGAGTTCAGTATCCTCAGTCCAATCCCAGAACCAGAGGCCGCTCAGGAAAAGGTTGTTTTTGTTGTTGTGAAGTGTCATGGAGTTGGTGCTGACTCATATCGACCCTGTATAGGGTTTCTAAAGCCTCTGAAATCTTTGCAGGAACAAAAAGCCTCATCTTTCTCCAGTGGAGCACCTGGTGGGCTTGAACCACCAACCTCTGGAGTACTGGCCTCCCCAGGAAAGGGTAGCAGGGTACAAATAGCCATGCTTCTATCCCTCCCTTGGGCAGCTATGACTGTGGGCCAGCCTGCCCAGAGGGGAGAGTGGGGGTAAGCTGTAAACCGAATGTAGGGCTGGAGTTTTAAAACAAATGAGACTGAATCTTAGATACGAGAATGAGCCTATCTTAATAACCCCAAGTGGAAAGTTAAGGAATAGACTGAGATGTCATTTACGAACTCACCACCCAGCGGGAAAGGGAGAGGGCAGTTTAGAAAGAGCAGAGTCGGTGGCAGTTATTGGAAAATATAAAACTGTTTCATGTTTATACCCCTAATGAGTGAGGATGCCTCTAAACTGGTTACACTTGATTTCTTTTTCTTTATGCTTTTCTGTATTTTCTAATTTTCCTGCAATGAACATGTATTACTTGGGTAATAGAAAAATAATAAAGCTTAAAAAAGAGTCAGGTGGCGAGAGTCCATGTGTCCCTGAGGATCACATAGTTACATGTTCCTGGATGCAGGATACACTGGCCCAGGGCCCTAGGGAGCCCCAGAAGAGGGGTCAGAGTGCTGAGGGCAAAATTAGCTTCCCACAGCCAAGTCCCAATGTTCCCCCAGAGGAGGCTGGGAAGGAAGATGATTTCATATCAGTCAGAGGACGGAAGAGATGGAGGGAAGGTGACGAGAGCCTTAGGGTGACAGATCCTGGTGGAAGGCTGTGCTGGATTGAGGTCTTGGAACCAGGGAAGCTCTAAGACAGAATCATGTTCAAATCCTAGCTCCTCCCTTCATGCCCTGGGGAAGCCAGTTCTCTCCTCAGAGGGCAGAGTGACGAGGAGATGAGGAGGAGGTGTCTGCAGAGCTCCCTGCATGAGGCCTGGCCCCCTAGATTTATCTTCCTCTTTCCCAGAGCCCACTCCTAATCTGGTGAGAATGAGGCCTCAGCTGAGGGGAACATGCCAGGTGTCTGGGGTCAGGATGGGCTGGTTCCTGACAGATAGCCTCAGTTAGGGTGGGCTCAGGACTGAAGCAAGTAGGAAGAAAGGATTCGTGAGGGCACAGACTCAAGCTAAGCTCCAAATCCCAGCTCCACTGTAACGGTATGACCCTGAGTAAGCAACTGTCCCTTGCTGGCTTTCCTTTTCTTCACCTGAAAAACGGGGATAATAACAGTAACCTGCTTGTGGTAGTTTGCATGAATGAGCCCAATATTTGCCTCTTCTTATATCCACACCCACCTAAGTTTGCAGCATCACTCATTAAAGAAGTAAGATATTGTTCTCCAACTTTGGGTTTGACCTGGTGCATTGCTTTAATAACAGAATGAGGTAGAAGGGAGAGGAGCCAGGTTTGAGCCTTAGACTGGAGAGGCCTTGAGTATTTCCACTTGTTCTCTGTGCCCCTTCTGTCTACATGAGAAGAATGGACCTTGGTTGACTGAAGAGGATGAAACACATTGAGCAGAGCCAAGTTGCCCCAAGTGACTCCCCAGCAACCCTCTAATATATGAAAATAAATTATTGCTGTTTTGAATGACTGAGTTTTGGGTCATTTACGATGCAACATTTTGTGGCAAGAGCTGACTGATCCACTTCCCCATAGAGTTAATGAAAAGACTCAGTGAGAATGCTGTAAAGTGTCGAGCTCAGTGCCTGGGACGTAGTAAATGCTCGTAGTAGTATGACTGTTTCCTTGCATTATTCTTATCGTCACCCATGAGAGTGGGGGTCTGGGAAGCCAGGGCACAGGAGAGAATAATTCTGCAGACCCCCACGTTCATCATGTCTGCCCAGGGACAGCTCCCAGCGACAAGTTTCCACTTCTAGATTGTTGTTCTTATTGCACTTTTGAAATCTATTCCAATTAGAAGGTGAGGCTGCAGTAGCTGCTACCCCAGACAGGGGTGAGACAAGCAGAGCTCAGGGCCCCCAGGCAGAAGCTTAAGCATTTTATAATAATCATATTTCTTATGAAGCTTTAGTTTCACTTCCTTCAAATTAAGTCTCAACAATAAAGCAATCGATTCCCTCTCCCTGGAAAATGGTGCTAAATTCCATCTGGCACCAGCCCGGAGCTTTCTGAGTCTCCCTGTAGAATTGTCCCACACCAAGGCTGAATTGTTGCCATTTGGGGAACCTGTGTGCATGGTTGACTGACTCCCAGGACCTTGGGGAGTCATATATCTAGTCCAGTACTGGTTAGAAGGAGGGTCCATACCTAGCCACCTCCAGGCCAGCTTAAGGAACAGCAAGGCCTGCCAGACACCAGGAGAGGCAGGAAAACTTGGGAGACAGAGCTGGAGACCACACTCCTGTTTCCTGCTGGCCGGGCCCTGTCAGGCACCCAGAAGAGAGGGCTGTATGTAGCTTTAGAAGCCATCAGTGGAAAAACTGAAGAGCCAAGATGCCATGCTCCTGGCTTTGGTATTCAAACCTTGGTGCAGGAGTTCAGCAAGGGAGATAACAAAGGAAAATGTGAAAAGGAGAAAACTTCCTTTTCACCCACCAACAGAGCCCAAATCTATTAGAAGAGTCCCAGAAGGGACAGACAGAAGGCAAGATTTGGAGGGAACACAAGAGGAGACAGGCTGGGTGAGAGCCACACTTTTCTTCCTCGACTCACCCTTTTCCAGTAGATTCCTAGACACAAAGTTGCCAGGGACTCCTGCAAGATGTGTTTGAGGGGCCCCAAAATAGAAAGGCCTGCCCATCCCAGGTCTCACTGAGGATGCTTATTCCAAGCAGCCTCTGTGAGGGCATAAGAGTTGCAGGACAGAAGTCGCTGTGAAGACAGAACTTCAGAGGCAGAGAGAGTCTCACCCAGCAGATGGGGATGGGGAGCAGCATCCCTGCCCTGTGTGTTAAGGAAGGGATTTGGAAGCAGCGTCTAGACTCAGGTGAGCCAAGTGAGGCACTCACCTCCAGTACAAAATTTAAGAGGATGGGAGGAGGCAAGATGGCAGACTAGGCAGAAAGACTAAGCAGATCCTCTACAACAAAAATACAGAAAGCCAAATGAAGCAGACACAGTTGATAGTCCTGGAACCCTGAGCTTCAGATGAAGGGATAGAGAGTGAATTGAATGCACTAGGAGAGGAAGCTGTATAGACACAGCTCAAAAAGGAGACAGACTGGTGACCTGTGCTGGCCAAGCAGACACAGTGCAGCTATCCTAAGCTTTTGTGAGCAGCTTTAGAGACAAGAAAACATATTGGTATTGCAGAAACCTACAGGTGACTCATGGAGATAAAAGTGTTTTTATTTTCTTGTTTCCCACACACCTCTGAAGACCAGAGGTGTGGTAGGCTCCCACCCACATACACTCCTAGGGAAGCTCTCACTCTCCAGAGCTATACGGATGTGAGCACCACATTTCTGAGCCCCATTAAAGGATAAGGAAGCTATCCTCATTAACCCCGTTTGAGCAGGCCTTCACCAGTCCTGAACTAGCCCTCACTAGGAGAAGCAGCTAAACAGATGTATGGGGGTGGGGGAGAAGAAAGTAGAGTGGTGATCTGTGCCACTCAGCTAGGCACGGCATGGCCATCTTGAACTTTTGTGGACAATTTTGAAGGCAAGAGTCAGTAGGTGGCACAGAGGCACACCACTTGTTGGCAGAGAGAAACTTTTTCTTGTACTCCACGTTATGCTGGTGACCAGAATTGTAACTGGCGCCCACCTGTATACACTCCCAGGGAAACTCCTGATCTCTGAGCCATTGGAGTCACATCAAATGGAGTGGGGAACTAGTAACTCCAGACCTGCAGAGGTTCTGACCAGCCCTGACCTAGCAGGCCTTCCCACCCACAACATGCCCTCTGGAATGGAAATACCCTGATCCCTCAGTTGCTTTCAGGTCTGCATGAACTACTTTCATATTGGGTTCCCAGAACAGATAGCACCTCGCCCTACAGGAAATCCAATTAGGGTTGAAAGTCTTACCTTCTCATCCCTTGCCCATCCATGATGTGAGGTCCTTGACTACTAGGACACCCCAAAATTTTCTCCTCTCTAGTTATGGCACATGCTCTGGTTTTTCATATCATTGTTTCTGTTTGTTTATTCTTTCTTCCCCTTCTTCCTCTCCCTTGTTTTCTATCCTTTCTATCTCTGCTTTCGGTTTTTTCCTTTTTTCTACTTTTCTTCCCCAACCACTACTTCTTTCTTATCTTTTTTTTTTCCCCCATTTTGTTTTTCTTTACTACTCTGTGGTCTCTTTCCCTTTTATTCATTTCACTCCCTATGTTTAGGTCTTTTTCTTTCTTTTTATTTTCTATCTTTGATTTTTCTCTTTTCCTCCCCTTATTTTCTCTCTTTAGATTTTTGTATTCTTTTCCTAGCTGTTACCTGCTTTTTGTTTTTCTTGACTTTTTTTGGCTATTGTTTGCCTGCTTGTTTTCTTTTTTTCTTCTGTGTGTTTTCTCTTCTTGCCTCACCTGACAGGAGACAGCAACCATGTCTGTACAGTCCAGATACAACTGTACCCTCCACAACCTAATCCACTGGGCAAGAGCCAACACTAGCTGCTATACACCAGATCAACTACAACTACCAACACTAGCCAAATCGATTCTAAACTGAATGGCATGAACATCAGAGAGCATCCCCTAATAGCACCCACCAGGCATCAGTTGGTGAGTGCCTAAGAATACACTAACATACAATCACAACTTAACATAAATACAACACTATAATATCTCAAAAGCAACAGGCAATTTCTGTTCACACAAAGAAACAAAATGAAGTGGCTCAAACAAGTGATCAAGAGGCAGACAGTCTTTTTAAGGAAGAAAAGCCACTGGAACTAACTGAAAAAGAATTTGAGAGAATGATATGTAGGTATCTCCAAATGATTCTTGATGGAATGTTTGAGGAAAGTAAAGAAGAATTCAGGAAAACACTATAGAAACAATAAAGAAAAATAGATAAAGGACTGGAAACAATACAGTACAAAACCTGCAGATAGAAATCCAGAAGACTAATACTAAGATTTCAGAAATGGATAATAATACATTGAAAGGGCAAAGGAGAAGGTTTGAATCCTTGGAAGCCCAAATTAGTGAGCTTAAAGATAAATCTCCCAATATTAGTATGCTAGAAGAACAATCAGGAAAAAAAGAATGAAAAAATCTGGAGAAAGCCTAAGATTCATGTGGGACAATACAAAGAGGAGTAGCTTACAAGTAATCAGAATTCCAGAACAGGAGAGACAAAGAAAAGTACAGAAAAGATAATCGAAGAGCTATTGGAAGAAAATTTCTCATACATATGAAAGACAAGAAAATGACCATTCAAAAGAAGCTAAATGAACCCAACAAGATAGACATCAAAAGAAAACCACCAATACATAGCATAGTCAAACTCTCCAAAATCAAACACAAGGCAAGAGTCCTGAGAACAGTTTGGAAAAAATGAAGTTACCTACAACAGAAAACCAAAAGATTAAGCTGTGATTTCTCAGCAGGGTTGACATACACAGCAACACCATCAAGAATTCAATCCAGATATAGAAGTATCCAAAGTAAACAAATCTACAAGACCGAAAATAGGGAACCAGAGATATCAATTTAAAAGGAAGACAACAACAAAGCAAAAAGAGGGAAAAGTGCAGTTGCAGAACTTCCAAACGGCCATGAAGTCAAGGAGATGTCAAGATAAAACAGACTGTTTTAAACTGGGGAATAAATTACAGGCTAATCTGAGAGAAAATTAATACACCTTCACATCAAATCAAGAAAAGGGAAAATGATGAAGATTTAGTAAACATCGAAACAATGGCAATGAATACATTGATAAGAAGACACAGGAAAGTATGCAAGGACTAAAGGGGATAGAGGGAAATAGGTCAGCAGTTCAAACTCACCAGCTACTCCTCAGAAACCCTACACAGGGTCGCTATGAGTCAGAACCAGCTAGATGGCACTTAACAACAACAGACAGACATGAGCACATTCTATGTGGATCCCAGGGGATTGTTGGGGAGTGAAAAGTGAAACAAACATGTGCTTCATTCAATAACTGCAAACTATGCTAAGCACTCTGAAGACAAATTCAGGGTACTACTAGAGCACATTAGGATTCTGACCTGAAGATGTGACATTGGGGGTAAGGGGAGAAATGAGAGGTCAGGAAAGCTGCAAGGTAGAGAACAAGGGACACAGAGAGGAGAAATTTGAAGCTGCCCAGGGTGGTGAAGTCAAGCCCACACAGGCTGCGGGGTGGGACATGGTGAAAAACTTGTCGATATGCTGTGACCCAGAGTCCTCCCTTCTGAGCTCACAGCATGCCAGTGACCAAGTTGCTAACAGAGACCTCAGTTACCCTGTTCTTAACCACAAGGGTCCAAGTGCCATGTAGTCCTGGGGCCATAAGGACCTTCTCAGCTGCAGACTTTCTCTCCTCCTGCTGGCAACATGTCCTTCTATGTATGGGCCTCTCTGTGGCCCAAGCTGTCATCAGGGGACAGACCTGGCCACTCCCTCTCTGCCCATCCATGCCACCTCCTCCAGGCTGGAAGACCATCCAAGAAGTCACCAGTAAGTTCTTTGGGGACACAGATCCAACTTGTCCATATCTGCTATGATCTCCTGCCCAGTGCTTAATTACCTATGGGCAGGAAGGGAGAATGGGGAGAAGCCTCCAGGGTCCCAGGATCAGAGTAGCCAGAGAATAGTGGCTGAGGAGGGGGGTTAGAGCAGCCCAGCTTCTGACACTCCTCCCAAGAGGGTAACCTGACTCCTGGCTCAGGCTCGGGCCCTTCCTTTCCTGATGAACTGAATCAACCAAGCGGCCATAGAAAAGGGACTCTCCAAGCTGAGGATGTGAGTGTGTTAATTAATGAATTAGTCGCTTAATTAACATAATTAGGCCTCATTATTTTCCTTGCATCTATCGTCAATTTCCAAGCAATTAAAGAGAATGCTGGTGCAGGATGGAAGGCCTGGGTTGTCACTGTTGGCACAAGACAGAAATACTAGACTAGGCTACCTTAGGGGTGGGCTGGGGTGTGAAAAAGAGATTCATGTACACACACTCACACACATACACACCCACACCCAGGAGAAAAAGGACCTTAGTCTAGATTTGTAGCTTGTTTTCCATTTCTGTATTGAGTTCCTGCTATGTGTCAGGCACTGTACCAGGATACAGTTATGCCCAAGACAGGAAGGGCAATAATGGGAAGTTGTTAAAACTGCCAAAGTCTGTCCCAAGTGTACCTGTGAGGTGGACCCCACAGAAATGACAGCTAGTGGTTACGAGTCAGGCTGCTAACCTCGAGGTCCGCAGTTTGAAACTACCAGTTGTTCCATGGGAGAAAGATGAGGCTCTCTGTTCCTGTAAAGATTTACAGCCTCAGAAACCCTATGAGTCAGAATCTGCTATGAGTCAGAATCGACTCCACAGTACATAAACACCACCACTACCACAAGGAGCCAGGAAGGCCTGGGGAACATACCCTGGGACACTTTTGTCCTTTCAGCCAGTGTCTTAGTGACTTATGTACACCTGCAACTCAATTAGCCCAACTACAAAAAGTTTACCCAAAAGATTGTTTTATTTTTCCAGTTGGTAATCTATATTAAGGAGTCCTGGTGTGGCGCTGTGGGTTAATGCACCGGACTGCAAAACCATTTGAACTGCAAGGTCGGCAGTTCAAGCTCACCAGCCACTCCTCGGAAACCCTATACAGGGTCGCTATGGGTCGAGATCTACTCGACAGCACTTAACAACAACAATCTATATTAGAATCCTGTATCATTCTGTTAGAGGCCTCCTTTCACAGAAAGTTGTGTCTTAGTAAGCTAGTGTGTTCAGTGGGATGTTCACCAGTCTGGGTACTGGTCCCCATGACTCTCCTCTCATTTAATTTCACTTCCTTCTTGCCCACAATGGAGCAGGTTGACAAAGATCTTGCTCTTGGTTTTAGTACTGCATGTTTTGCTCACCTGTCTCCCATGAGTGCAATAGGGTTTGGGGACCTGAGTACAGGCTTCTGTGTTGATTCTATTTTATCTGAGATATACTCAACCTATCACCCATGGTGTTGGAGGAGAATATTAAAATGCCACGGGCTGCCAAAAGAACCAATAGATGTGTTTTGGAAGAAGTGCAGCTAGACTGCTCCTTGGAGGCCAAGATGGCCAAACTTCGACTCTCATACTTGGGACATATTGTCAGGAGGGACCAGTCACTGGAGAAAGATATCATGTTTGGTAAGGTGGAGGGTCATAGAAAAAGAGGAAGCCCCCCAACAAGATGGATTGGCCAAGTGGCAGCATCAATGGACTCAAGTGTGGCAACAGTAGTGAGGTTGGCCCAGGATCGGGCAGTGTTTAGGATCACTATGAGTCGGTACCGACTCAACGGCACCTAACAACAACAACAACAACACCCAATCTGCTCAGATATTTTGAGATTTTCTTTATATCAAATAAATTCCATTTTCTCCCCCTCCAAATTCCCAAATACCCACTGAAGTTCTGTCCCCCCTACAAACATACACACACATTCTCTCAGGTTCCTATCATTTCATATTTGACCAGCAGAACTTCTGGGTCTTCATTCAAATCATTAATGAAAATGGTGAATGAGGAAAAGCCCACTAGAGATCTTCCTAGATCTTAATTGAGTATGTACCTGAGTCTCAGGGGAAGGGGAGGCTTTTTCAAACTGTGTCCCTCTTCCCTCCTCCCAGACCCACAACAGTCACATCCTCAGAGAGCCAGATGGAAGTCCCTCAGACAAATGGAAGCAGAAAAGAGGTTGCAAACCACAATAACTCTGAACCAATGCTAGTAATCAGCATCACTAATGTCTCTGGTTGGGACCTCATTTGTGTCTTTCCTTAGCTGTTGACCTAAGGCAAATTCTTTAACCTCTCTAAGCTGTTTCATTATATATATGATGAGTATAGCATACCTCATAGTGTTATTATGAGGATCAAAAGAGACACTGTAAATTTAATCCCCTGGCAAACAATCATCACTCAAGATTGTCCCAAACCCATCTCCTCCTTAAATCCATCCATTTCCATGCATATGGCTCATTCTTTACACATTGATTTATTCCTTGGCCACTTGTCTTCCATTGGGTGAATTTCTTCACGTCACAGTAGCTCACTCCTGAGTCCATCCTGTAATGTCTCCACTAAAAGGGCATACTCTGCTGAACCTGGGAGGAACTATTATTAACCCCATTTTTCAGACTAGGAAACTTAGAAAAAGTACAGTCTGTGAATGGCAGGACAGAACTCAAATCCAGTGCAGTCTGCCTTCAGAGTGAGACAGGACCTACTATGCCCAGGCCCTGTTCTAGAACAAGACTGGGAAAGTCCTCTGCTCTTAGGGTTTGTATTTTACTGAATGGAGATACAGAATAAACCCAAAACAAATATAAAATACGATGGGAAGATACAATTACAGCTTTGAATAAAAAGACAGAAAATAATAATAGTAATGGTTGTTGTTGGTGTTTGCAAGTGCCATTGAGTTGGTTCTGACTCATAGAGACCCTGTATAGGGTTTCCAAGGAGTAGCTGGTGAGTTTGAACCACTGACCTTGTGGTTCAAACCAATTTTGTGGTCTAGTTTTTATCCTACAGCACCATACCAGGACTCTAACAATAGTGGTGGGAAAGATTAAAAGGTATTGGGGAGGACCTTCTGGACAAGTGTTCAGGGAAGGTCACTCTAAAGGACTATATTGGAGCCTGTAAGGGAGTATAGGTGGGTGTCTGAGCTGGTGCAAAGGCCATGAGGCATTCCTCTGCTTTCTAGATGGAAGAGAGTGACAGGAAAAAGGCAGACAGGCCCAATCATAAGGGACTAGTAGGATGTGGCAGAAATTTGGATTTTGCTGGAACTACAAGGTTTGAGTTAGAAATGTCATACTTTAACATTTAGAAGTATTTCTCTGACTGTGTGGTAGAACCCAGACTGTAGGGAGGCAAGGATGGAGGCAGGGTTCAGCTATAAAGCACTACAATGGTCCAAGAGGTGACTTGAACAGGATGGTGGTGGTGGAGATGGTGAGACATACACAGATTCTGGATCTATTCTGCAGGTAGTGCCAATAGGATTTGATGACATTGTAGATGACCTGTGAAATCCAAAGTGACTCCAGGGAGCTGGATGAAACACTAGAAAGATAAAGTTGTCACTTATTGAGATACGGAAGATCGTGGGAGGTGTGGGTGGAGTGGGGGAAGTTAAGACATCACACGCAGTTGTCATACAGACAGATGGGGCATTGGAAGCTGGAGTCAAGCGTGGAGATTTTGAGGAGTCTTAGCCCTGAGTCTGCACACAGTCATTCAGGGATCCAGAGAAGAGAAGCGCTCTTCATTAGTTTCCTAAGAGTCCTGGTGCGGTGCTACACGATAATGCACTGGACAACAAGGTCGGTTTGAACCTCAAGGTTGGTGGTTCAAATTCACTAGTTGCTCCTTGGAAATCCTAGACAGGGTCATGATGAGTCAGAACTGACTCAACGGCACTTAACAACAACAACAATAGGGCTACTATGACAAGGTACCACAAAGTAATAAAGTACTACAAAATGGGTAGCTTTAAACAACAGAAACTTATTGTCTTATGATTCTGGAGACTAGAAATCCATGTTCTCTCTGAAAATCCCTTCTTTTCTCTCTTGGCTTCTGGTCACCCTGAGGGTTCCTTGGCTTACAGCTGCAGGATAAGCCCATCTTCACATGATATCCTTCCTCTGTCCATGCTTTCGTTTCTTCTCTTTTATAAGGATACCACTCAAGTTGGATGAAGACCTACCCTACTGCATCTGACCTCATGTTAACTGAGATCACCTTCAAAACCTTGTTTTCAAATAAGGTCACATTCACAGGTACCAAGAGTTAGGACAGCAACAGATCTTTGGTGGTGGGGATATAAGTTACTCCAAAACAGGTTACAAGGATAGAGCTCTGAAGCTTATCAACACCAGAGAAGAAGTCAGCAAAAAGAAAAACAAAAAACTGAAAAAAAGCAGCTAGTGAGACAAAGGAAAATAGACAACAGGAGATCAATTCATGTGTCCGTGTTTCAGGGGAGGGTGGACAGCCTGCTGGATGGAGAAGGGTGAAAGTAGTGAATTAAGTCAACTCTCCCGAGGCATTTGACTTCAACAGGAAGCAGAGAAGCAGGAGGAAGATAAAGTCTCCTAGGAGGGTTTTGTTAACAAAATGGGAGGTAGCACATTTTGGCTGGGACTGATAGAAACAATCCAAACTCAATAAATAAGACTCATGGTTTGGATGATGTAAATTATTTGATTTTTCTAATTGTTTTTAAACATTCTTATCATTTACCATTTAAAAAAACAACAACATGCGTTTGATTCTGCTAATAACTACAACTTTTGTGCCTCAGCTATCTAAGAACACCTCTCATCCCAGCACACAGGGTCCCACCTTGCTCTTAAAGAGCTTTCTTAAAGTCCTTCCTGGTATGAGCTTACAAAGATTTAGATCTTTTTATTTATTTTTTTTTCTCTTGCATTTCTGCCTTTGGGGAGTTTTTTTAGCACAATGTTAATATTTTTAAAGACTGTGTTGATGTAGAGTTAAGAAACATAACTCATGCATTTGAGGCACAGATGAAAATCCACACTGCAAAGGTGGTCAATCAACTCCTCTCTAATCTAGAATCAGGCATTGGGCATCAATTTGAAGGCAACAAAACAAAATTAAGAATGAAAACCAAATGCTAGAAATGGAACATCGGAGCTTGCACATAAAATGTTAAGTCCAATTTAGGATTTCATGGTATTTGTTAGTTTTCAGCAAGCAGAATCCTCTGCCTTACAATGGGTCCATCTACTGTTCAACTTTCACAATAAGACTTTTGTATATTTTTAAATGGCATTTTATTATTTTTAAATGTAAAAAAAATGTTTCTATTGAATATTAGCACACATACAGAAAAATGCACAAATTATAGTCAGCTCAGATAATTTTAATATGCCTATAACCAGCACCCAGATCCAAACCAAGATCAAGAAACATATCACTAGTCCACTCATGTCCTCTTCCAGTCACTATCCCCAAGGTAATCCTCAGCCTGATATCTAACACCAGGAAGTTACTATCAATGGAGTCACAGATGATGCATTCATTACATGGTGTCTGGCTGTTTTCTCACACATTATCTTTATGAGCTTCAGTCATGGGGTTGCTATGAAAATTCTCACATGTATCTTTTGGTGGGTGTGTGTGCACATGTGTGTGTGTGTGTGTGTGTGTGTGTGTATGATTGTTAGAAAGCTTTTGTACAAAAGTTAAGAACCTCTATTTTTGGGAAAAAACACTAGGAGTTGTTTTATCATGAAGTTAATAGCCTCAGAATTCACACTCCAGAATAGCATTGAGCCCAGGATCTGTTGCCCAGGATTTGGGATTATCACGTCCCATTAATTTTCTTAAGCTTCTTCTTACTTCTCTTTAAAGCAGGAGTTTTTAACAATTCTACCTCGGTACATTCAGTAATGTCTGCTCTGCCTTCCAGGGGACATTCTGCAATGTCTGGTCTGCCTCCCAGGAGACTTTTGGCAATGTCTGGAGACATTTTTGGTGGCCACAATTTGGGGGTGACAGTGGCATTTAGTAGGTAGAAGCTAGGAGTTCTCTAGAAGGAGGACCAACCATCAGGACTTGGTATTGAGGCCCAACAGATCCAAGAAGTGGCTGCCCAAGGCAGGTTGAATGGTGTTAGGGCAAGACAGCAGCTATTGAGTCTGAAGGGTAGCCAAGGTCATAACTTGCATGTTTTGAAAACTAGACTCATCTTCTCATTCTCCAAACCTCCTTCATACTCCCCATCCCAGGAGTGAAACTTTCTAGAAACAGAAGAATAACAATTGATCTCTTCTCACTTCATATCCAATCCATCAATTGGATTCTTTCAGTTCCAACTTTCAGATACCTTCAACTGGATGCTTTGGATGTACCTACACTGCCACCATCCTAGTTCAAGATCAAGGTCACTATGACCTGTCATCTGGACCACTGCTGCTGCCTCCTCATTAGGTTCCTAGCCTACACTAGGCACTTTCCAAATTATCCTCCACATGGATGCTAAAAAGATCTTAGCAAAACATAAAGTGACCATGTCACTCCCTTGCTGGAACTGTATTGTGCTCTCCCTCTCATAGTTTAGTGGGGTACCATTGTTTGGTAGTCTTGACTCAAATTCAGGCTTCTTCCCAGGAGTCTCTGGAACAATGAGTAAGTAATGTGGAGAGAAAGGGATGCTCTCAGTTCCACGTGTCCCTGAAGTCTGGGGCCTCCTTGCCAGGGGGCCTTGGCAGAACTTCTGGTTCTACCTAGCTAGCCTTCATAGAGTTTCTGTCCACCTTACCAGCCTTCTGGGCACTGCCTGGCAAAACCTGCCCAAGCAGGCCCATAACACCCCAGTAGGGCTAGGTCCCTCAAGCCCATGCCTGGCACAGTTTACTGCTGAGCAAGCCCAGTGCTCCCCCGGGCAGGGCCAGGCCCCCTGGGCATCCAGAGAGCTCGTTATCCCGTCAGCCCCGAAGCTGCACCTGCTCTCCTGGTCTCCTGTGATCCTAATTAATCCATCCTGCCCTGATTAATTAGCAGGGTTAATTATGACGGCTGCTGCCGCTGAAGCTTGGGGAGAAAAGCCCAGCCAAGTGGCTGAGTGAGACCCAGCCTGGGTGGGGCAGGATGTTTCTCTCTGCCTGCTCCCCTAGGCTGCCCTGCCAGACACCTGGTGTCTTCCCTTTACAGGGTCAAGGTCAGGGGTCATGGCCCAGCCTGGGCTACTCAGGAAGCCACTGATGCTGTCTTTCAGTCCATCTGAGTCCCTATGTGGGGCCTATCAGGACCAGAGCCATAGCTAATTAGGGAACTTAGACCAGTGACCATGGGTTTGGCTCTTCTGACCAACTTGTCATGTCACATAAAGCCCTTGCCTCTGCCTCATCATGATGCTTCCATAGCATGGATTCTGAGACTCCATCCTGGCAGGAACACCTTGACCCAAACCTACCCAACTGTCTTGAAGACAGATGCCACCACCCACTTCCTTATCTGCCTTCCTCTCTAGGTCCAAAGACCACTGTACCTAGGAGAGGGATCCAGAGAACGAATTATAGGCCCCAAGGGGGGTTGCTGTGGTCAGACCCTCAGCTGAGCTTGCTGCAGACTGTGTCTTACTGTCTGATCCCTAGTAAATTGCCTCATGGGCTCAGAGAGTCCCCCATTGTGAAAACACTAACTCTTGGCTAAACACTGGAGCAATAAATAATGGCTCCAGGCAACCCAGGTAACCCCAGCCTCTCCCTGAAGCTGAGACTGAAGACCCCTAGACAGTTGAGTCCCTCTCATCTTTATTCCCCTAGGCCTTGCACCACTCCTTCTCTGAGCTTCACCCCTTTCCTACTAGAACCCAGAGTACCACAAAGCAAGGATGAAAACTTAAGGAGGCATTCCGGTCCCTACAACCCAAGCTGGCCCCTCATCACCAAACTCCCCAGCACACCTCCTCTGGGCACCCATCCATTATTCTCCTCGCCAAAACATGATCCATTATCACCGCCTGCGCCTGGCAAAATGTATCATTACCTGCACCCTCCGCACTTCCCAGATCAATCCACTTCTTAAATGTAGTAATAGAGAAGAGGATTAGGTACTAGAAAACTCATTATGAAAATGGCGTACTCAAATTCTTTAAAGGTGATATTTCATAAAATATACCCGGCCTGCCGCGTGCCTCAATCATTCTTTTTAATAGCTCCGTAGCAGCCAGAAAATAAAGTATTCATGAAGATTGAAGAAGATGATCCCATGAACTTCAATTTAATTGGTGCAAATTAAAACGATCCATCTTTCCGTGCTGTCCGTCTATCTCCAATCATCCCCACGCGGCACGTCCAGCACCCTGATTACAATTATCTTTTAATAGGAAAACTTGTCAGTTTTTGTGTGATTTACATAAGCTTGAGCAAACTTATGGGTATCAGATAGGGCCTTGGTGTGTGATTTCCTCTCCCCAGTTCCCTAGCTCTCTGGAAGGCTGGGGTCTGGTGACTGGAGGCAGAATCTGGATGAGCGGGGGAGGGGCGGGGGTAGATTTGTGTCATCCCCGAGTTTGGGATAGGGTTAGAGTTGCAGAAGACAGCTGCGTGTGCCACAGCATGGTCCTGTCCTTCCCCCAGACCATGGGAGCTGAACATGGAACCGGAGGGGCTCTTAATAGTGATCACTGTCTCTCTCAAGGCAGAAGAGGGTGCATTGACTTCCCATTCCAGAAGGCCTTGCTCTGCTGAGCACTGTCTTCTCCACCCTCTCCCCACCCCCAGCCCTCACATGTTGCCTCCAGTGCATTTTTTTTTTCCCTCCTCATGATCTCTTTTAAGAGGGGGTGTTAGGAGTAAGGAGTGAGACTTAGGGTTAGGACTATGGCTAAGTGTAGGCTAGACCTAGGATTTCATTTAGAGTTTTGGATTGGACTAAGGTTAGTGTTAGGGATAAGGGTTGGGCTAGTTTTAGGAGTAAGGCTTGGTCTGGTTTTGAGGGTTACAGTTAGGTTTTTTTTGTTTTGTTTTGTTTTTTCTTGAAATCTACTTGATTTCCTCTTCATTTGTAAGTTCTATAACTACATTATTCTTCTTTTTACTTTATTTTTGTTGTTGTTGCAAGTTTAGTTCTCTATTTTCAGTCTTGTAGGTCTGTGTTCCTTGAATACTTTTATATCTGGATTGAGTTCTGGGTGATATAGTCATGTATGTTAGTCTCAGGTTGTCTACTGTTGTTAGTTTTCTGCCCCAAGAAATCCCTTTAGCATTTTTTGTAAGGTTGGTCTGGTTTTTACAAATCATTTTAATTTCTGTTTCTCTGAAAGTGACCTAATTTTGTCTTCATATTTGAGGGACAATTTTGCTGGATATGTGATGTTTTATTTTATTTTATTGTGAATTCAGTGAAGATTTACAGAGCAGATCATCAGTTTGCATTCAATAAATCATATACTTTCCTTAATTAAAATGATTGCAATCCCCTCCATGTACAATCAGTTAACAGCATTTACCTCTATTCATTTTAACTCTTGCATTCCTCCCTGTGTCTCCTACAGCCTTCCTCTTTCCTCTTCCAATCTCCCTCTTGTTGTAGATCACCTATCCTGTCACCCATGTTAACATGTGTCTTCCCCTCTCTCTAGTCTGTGAATAGTTTTCCCTTATCCCACCCCCTATAACCATCATTGTTGTTATTGTTGTTGTTAAGTACCATCGATTCAGTTCCAACTCACAGTGACCCTGTATGGGGTTTCCAAGGAACAGCCGGTGAGTTTGAACCACTGACCTTTAGGTTCAAACTGGCCTTTTGGTCCAGTGCTTATCTTACAGTGACACAACAGGACTCCATCATAGGATGTTTTTTTATCAAGAAAATTCTTAACTTTTAACAACATTGATCTCATATCATATTTATTTGTCCTTTGGTGATTGACTAGTTTCATTAAGCATAGGAGTCCTGGGGTGGCACTGTGGGTTAATGCACTGGACTGCAAAGCTGGTCTGAACCACAAGGTTGGCCATTCTGTTGTGTTTGTTTAACTATTCTTATGTGGATGGGCGTTTAGGCTGTTTCCAACATTTTAATGTGTCTCTTGCAGATATATTTAAGGATCCTGTTTTCTAATCCATTCTGCTACTGTCTCTTGACTGGTACATTTAATCCATTTACATTCAGTGTAATTATCTACGGGTCGCTATGGGTCGGACCCGACTCGATGGCACTTAACAACAACAACAACAACAACATAAATTGATTGCTGTCATTTTGCTGTGTATTTTTTTGTGCTGCTGCTGGTTTCTTGTTCCACATAATTTTCTGTGCAGAATTCATTTGTCTGTGAGCTTTCTATTCATTTTTATTTCTCTTGTGTTAATGTTTACTAAATATTTCTGATCTTCTACTTTTTTATTTTGATGTAAAGGTATATTAATTTTCTTTAATTTAATAAGTTACCCTGTAATTTATTAAATTTTCCCATTTAAAACAGTCTGTTTTATCTTGAAATCTACTTGACTTCCTCACCATTTGGAAGTTCTGTACCTAAATATTCCCTCTTTTTATTTTGTAGTCGAATTCATTATAAATTTATATCTCTGGTTTCCTGTTTTCAATCTTGTAGGTTTGTTTTACTTTTAATACATCTATATCTTGGTTGAGTTCTGGGTGGTGTTGTCATGTATGGTAATCTTAGGTTGTTGTCTACTGTTGTTAGTTCTCAATCCAAAGAACCCCCATTAACATTTTTTTGTAAAGTTGGTCTGGTTATTACAAATTCCTTTAATTTCTGTTTATCTGGAAATGCTCTTGTCTTTGATTTTGTAGCATTTCATTACAATATGTCTTAGTGATTTATTTTGGGGATATATCCTGCTTGGGGTTTGTTCAACTTCTTGTATGCTTATCTTCTCGTCTTTCATAATGGTAGAGAAATTTTATTCCAACAATTCTTTGGCCATATTCTATGTGCTTTTTATTGTCTCTTCCTGTTGTGGAATTACAAGCACCTATAATTTATTCCTCTTCATGGTGTCTCATATAACTTAAGACTTTCTTCAGGTTTTTTCATTCTTTTTTCTGATTGCTCTTCTAGTATACTAGTATTCTTTTATTTATCTTCAAGCTCACTAATCCAGGCTTCCATTGCTTCTAATCTATTGTCCTTCCAATGTATTGTCCTTTTCTGAAATTTTGTTATTAATCTTCTTGATTTCTAATTGCTGATTTGATATTGTTTCACTCTTTCTGTCAATCCTTTGAAGGTACCTAAATATCATTCTTTTGAATTCTTTTTCAATTAGTTTCATTATCTTTTCTTCCTCAGAAATATTTTCCAGCTCTCTTGTTTTTGTGTGAGTTAAAATTTTTTGTTTTCTTCAGGCCATAATGGTGTTGTTGTATTTGTATTTAGTTGATGATTGTATGTTGATGTATTCTTAGATTCTCACCAACTGCCTCCTGAGAGTGTAGTTAGAGAATGGAAGCATATTCACCATTCTCTGTTTGCCATTCACGCATCTCAGTTTAGGATGAGTTTGATTGGCATTGGCTGCTGTCTATCATTGATATGGTGGTATAGGTGCTGGAATTGACTCTTTCCCAGTGGATGGAGCTGCAGGAGATACAGTTGTGCCTGGGCTGTATGTGCACAGTTGCTGTCTCAGGTAAGTTGGGAAAGAGTAGAAGCCACACACACACACACACAAAGAAAACTCAAGAAAACAAAACAAAATTAACAGGTAACCAACAATGAAAAAAGAAAATAATGAAGGAGACAAAAATAATAAAAACAGGCAACAACCAGAAGAAAAGAATAAAATAACTAAAAAGAGAAAAGAAGCACAGGATAACAGAGCTATAGAAGCGAAAATAATAGGAAGAAAATTTTAAAACACTTGAAAACTAGAGAGGGACAATGAAAAGAGAAAGAAGCAGAGAGTATTAAAGAAAGACAAAAAGGGGAAAAAAAGAATAGGGGGAAAAAAAGCAGAAGAAGAAAACTGTAAACAGGATAAAATTCAAGGATGGTAAGAGAGGGATGTGACAGCAGAGTTCCTGGCCCTAGATGGAGTTCCTATAGGCCTAGGTGTTATCTATTTTCAGGGCACTCCATTGGAAAGTAGTTTGTGTAGGCCCTTGATGGAGCTGATTTCAGTGTCTGTTAGGACCACAGGGCAACTGGGCCAGGGTGACTGGTTATAAGGGTTTCTGCTAGACTATTGCTTGTCTGGTAGCCTGCATGTCTGTAGTTCTGGAGCAGAGCCACCTGAATCCTGACACCAAAGTGGTGTAGCCAGCACCTACCTCACACTCATATCGGCCACAGGGCTTTGAACTCCAGGAGAGTAAGGTCTGCTCTGAGCGTGTATGATGGTGGGAGCTGGTCACACCTCTGGTCATCAGGGGAACATGGGGAAAAGGAAGGAATCGTACCTTTCATATTGTTTGTGTGAATCTGCTCTGCAAGGGCCCTCTCTGTTGCCTAAAGGAAGACCAGTTAACACATCTATTATTCAAATTTACTCACCAACCAATAAAGCCAGTGATGATGAAACTGGAGAATTCTACCAATTTCTTCAGTCTGAAACTGATCAAACATGCAATCAAAATGTATTGAAAATTAGTGGTGATTGGAATGCAAAAGTTGATTGGAAACAAAGAGGAAGGATCAGTAGTTTCTTATTTACAGAAATATGGCCTTAGTGATAGAAATTATACTGAAGATCACATGATAAAATTTTGTAAGACCAATGACTTATTAATTGTAAATACCTTTTTAAACAACATAAAAGGATGTCACCAGACGAAATACACAGGAATCACATTTACTAAATCTGTAAGAAGAGATGGTGGAAAAGCTCAATATCATCAGCCTAAACAAGACCAGGGCCCAACTATGGAATGGACCATCAATTTCTCATATGCAAGTTCAGGCTTATTTAAATAGTAGTGGTATTAACTGATCTTTGTGTAGGCATATACATATTATCCTATTACAGATAATTTTGTACTTCATCACTGATAAAATAAATCTATCAGTGAAATGTTCTTTTTGATGATGAATGCCAAGAAATAATGCTCAGTAAATGAAAATTCCAAATTTGGCATGACAGCCTTCACAGACTGTAGAAAAGGATAACAAAATGCTCAAAGAAGAGAGCAGCTAGAATGGATCTTCCACAGAAAACCAAAAACCTATCAGTCAGCTATGTTTCTTGGAAGGATCCAGAGATTCCATTTGCCAAGGTAATAAGAAGTGAACTGGTGAGGGAGGCACCAACATTGAGAGGCTCAGTGGTGCCTGTCCTATATAGCCCAGGGCTGGTGGTTGGGGATACTGTTAGAGGACTGGGCTCCCTAGTGGCATTGGGGATAAAAATAACAAGGCCAGGTGACAGTGTTTACTGGTCAGAGGCAAAGCAGACATAATTGCTATGTTATTGTTATTTTTAGGTGACATCAAATCAGCTCCGAGTCATAGCAACCCTATCTATGTACACAGAATGAAATACTGCCCGATCTTGCACCATCCTCACAAGTGTTGTTTTGTTTGAGTCCATTGCTGCTGCCACCATGAGTGCCTTCCAACCTAAGGGGCTCATCTAACAACACTATATCTGACAAGATTCCAGTGGTAGGCATAAGGTTTTCAGTGGCTAAACACACAGAAGTAGTCCACCTCTCCCTATTCCTACTGTTTTAGTCTGAAAGTTTAACTGAAACCTGACCACCATGGGTGACGCTACTGGTATTTAAAATATCTGTGACATAGCTGGAAGCTATGCACTATCAGCAATACACAAGCTATCAGCAATACATCGGCATATCAGCAATACACAAGCCACCATAGTCCAACAAACTGACAGACAAGTGGTGGTGGTTGTTAAGTGCAGTCAAGTCACTTCCAACTCCTAGGGACCCTGTAGAGGGTTTTTGAGGAGTGGCTGGTGGGTTTGACCCACCAACCTTTCAGTTTGCAGTCCAGTGCTTGTCCTACAGCACCACACCAGGACTCCATAATTACTATTGTTGTTGTTGTTATTGTGTGCCATTGAGTTGGTTCCAACTCATAGTAATCCTGTACAGGGTTTCCAAAGAGCTATTGGTGGATTTGAACCACTGACCTTGTGGTTAGCAGTCCAGAGCTTATACTGGACTGCCAGGGGTCCTGGTGATCCTAGGAACAGGATAGATGAGTAGCCAGCAAGGGTGTTACTTAATCAAAAGAGAACAAGAATGAATGTGCAGAAGACGAAAGCAGTAAGCTGTCATTGCAAGGAGAAATCATAATCCTTTGCCCAGTTTCTAGATCCAGAACTTGAAGAAGAGACTGGTCCCCAGGAGGATGGATCCTACAATAGCACAAGTGTTTACAGTATTGATTCCTTAGTCCTTCCCCCAAAGGGACCTACAGCCATTTACTTACGTAACTATAAAGTAACTGGGGAAAAGGGAAACACTCGGGGCTTTTTGATCCAGGGCCCCCGAGTTGATGCTGGTACCCAGGGACCCAAAGAAGTATCACAGCCTCCCTGTTAGAGTAGGGGTCCATGAGAGTCAGGTAATAAATGGAATCCTTACACAAGTCATGTCAAGTGAGTCTACAGGGTCCACAGACCACTCAGAGGTCATTTCCAGGATTCTCAAATGTATCATTGGAATGGACATGTAGGAGGGTAAGTTAAACAGTATTGCTTCTGACTTCCAGTTCATACATGCATTGGCTGATTCCAAACAAAACATATTTATACATGTCTTTGTGATAAGTGGATGGCTGAAAGTAAGCTCTTTCAGTAATATACTTGTCTTAGGCTCATTAAGGTGCCTTCAAAAAAAAGTTCAATCAAAACAGTAGCTTCCAAGGAAATCTGCTTGGCCAGTTAAATTCAAGACAGAGGGGTCAGCTCCGAATTTATGGCAACAGTTTTTTACGGATTTTATTTAAAAAATTATCTTGATAGATTTTCTCAAAGGACACAGGATAATCATGGGGGCATATTAGAAAGAGGTTTTAAGAAAACAGAAAACTGAATTGGAGAGAAAAAGGCCTGGAAGGTTGCGCCAGGGGATTTTTTCCATCATGACAAGGTACTTGCACATTCTTCAAGGGTAGCAAGGGCTGTCCTACAAGAATTTTGTTGGTAAAACATACCCCATCTACCCTATAGCTTTCATGTTGCCCCTTCAGACTTCTTTTTGTTCCCCAAAGTCAAAGAACATTTAAAGAAAACACAACTTGAGTCAATGGCAGATGCCAAAAGTACCGTTTTGATGTGGTGTAAATTAAAGGACACAGAATTCTTCAGGAAAAGAGTTAGTAAGATGGAAACACTTCATTCAGATATGTTGAGAAACAATAGCTTCACATTTTGATTTTTTGTTTAGTAAAGGTTTCTATGGTTTTGGAACAATCCTTTTTGACTTAACCTCATATTTGCCAGTTAACAGAACCCTTACCTTAGCTTCTTAGTCAATAGAGCAAGAGCTATTAAAGTAGGAAAGACCAAGTAGAAGTTCCTGAAATGCCCTTCTCCCCTGGACAAGGTTGAAAAAGGCCAAAGTAATATTGTATCCCAGGTGGGAAGGCTGAGATTAGTGCCATCTCAAAGACTTAAAGGATGCAAATGTTGCTGTTAGGTGCCAACCCATACCAATACTACATACACACAACAAAACACTGCCTAGTCCTGTGCTATCCTCACAAGTATTATGTTTGAGCCCATTGTTGCTGCTACCACTTCAACCCATCTCATTGAGGGTCTTCCTCTTTTTCCTTGATCCTCTACTTTACCAAGCATGATGTCCTTATCCAGGAAATGTCTTTCCTGACAACATGTCCAAAGTACTAAAGACAAAGTCTCGCCATTGTCACTTCCAAGTAGCAATCTGGCCGTACTTCTTCCAAAACTTATTTGTTCATTCCTCCCGCAGTCCATGGTATTATACTCACTATCCTTAGCCAAAACCATACTTCAAATGTGTCAACTCTTCTTCAGTCTTCTTTATTCATTGTTCATCTTCCACGTGCATATAAAGTGATTGAAAATACCCTGGCTTGGGTCAGGCGTACTTTAGTTCTCAAACTGACATCTTTGCTCTTTAACACTTTAAAGAGATCTTTTGCAGCAGATGTGCTTGATTTCTCAACTGCTGTTTCCATGGATCATGGATCCAAGTAAAATGATATCTTTAACAACTTCAGTATTTTCTCTGTTGATTATGATGTTATTTATTGGTCTAATTGTGAGGATTTTCATTTTCTTTACATTAAGGCGCTATCCATACTGAAGACTATATTTTTTATCATTATCAGTTAAGTGCTTCAAGTTCTCTTCACTTCCCACAAGCAAGGTTGTATCATCTGCATATCACGGGTTGTTGATGAGTCTTCCTCCAATCTTGATGCTGCATTCTTCTTCACATAATCCAGCTCCTCTGTTTATTTGTTCAGCATACATTGAATAAGTATGGTGAAAGGATACAACCCTGGTACACGCCGTTTCTGATTTTGAATCATTCAGTATCCATTTGTTCTGTTTTAACGACTGCCTCTTGGTATATGTACAAGTTCCTCACAAGCGCAATGAAATGTTCTGGAATACGCATTCTTCACAATGTTATCCATAGTTTGTTATGATTCACATAGTCAAAAGCCCTTGAGAAGTCAACAAACCACAAGCAAACATCTTTCTGGTACTCTTTGCTTTCAGCAAAAAATCCATTTGATGTCAGTAATGATATCAAATATTCCTCATCTTCTGAATCTGACTTGAATTTCTGACAATGTACTGCTGCATCTATTTCTGAATTATCTTCAGCAAAATTTTACTTGCCTGTGATATTAATGATATCACTCAATGATTTCTGCATTCTGTTGGGTCACCTTTCTTTAGAATGTATGCAGATATGGATCTCTTCCAGTAAATTCACCAGATTGCTGTCTTACAAATTTCATGCCATAGATAAGTGAGTGCTTCCCCCTCTGTATCAGTTTGTTGAAATATTTTCATTGATATTCCAGCAATTCCTGGAGCCTTCTTTTTTGCTAATGTCTTCAAGTTGGACTTCTTCAATACCATAGGTGCTTGATCATATGCTCTCTTGAAATGATTGAACATCAACCAATTCTTTTTGCAAGGATTGTAGTCACCATCAAATTCCTATTTATTTACCAGTCTGCTGGGGAGGGAGCATGTGGAAGGACCTATGGGCAGGGACACCAAGTATGAAAACCTTTGAATCACATGGGAAGCCCCACCTCCACCGCCAAATAAACCATCCATGTCAGGAGAGGCAAGATAATTCAGCCAGTAGATATCAGCCAGTCTCTGTCCTCAGTGTCCCCTGGTACTTGTGCAATGGGTTTATGAAAAAGTGGTCACTGTGGCAGCAATAAGTACTCTGCCTGAGCCCCAGAGCCTGGGCGTCTTCTCACCATGGCTGATCTAGGTATTTCCACTGCTGCATGTCATATCTGCCAGCAATAGATGCCATCATGCAGTGCCTGATACAGCACCATCCTTTGATTTGGTGAATTAATTGCATCAGACCATTCCATCCTAGCAAGGACAACAAATCATCCTGATGGATGTAGGTGTGTCCCAGGTATGAGCTTTACCTTCCTGCCTACAGGGCCTCAGCTTGCACCACTATCTATAGCTTTACCATATTTTGATCTATTGCAATGGAATCCTAAACAACAGACCCAGTTGCATTTTATGGTAAAGGAGGTGTGATGTGGGCATTTGACCATGCGATACACTAGACCCACAACACACCACTTGTTCCTGAAGTTACCAGAGCTGTGGGGTGGATGAGCAACCAGCAAAGGTAGATCCTAAGGATGGGAGAGATGGGCCAACTGAGGTACCATCTTGGAGGCAATACCCTGTGAGGATAGAGCACTATCCATTAGGATGTGAACTATACCTTAAACCAACAGTCATTCTATGGTGCAGTATTCCCAACAGGTAGAATTTCTGGTCCTGGAAACTAAGAGGTGGAAGCAGGAGTGGCCTGGCTCACCACCACTCCTAGTGGTCCTCTTGGGCTTCAAGTTCTTACCACTTGGGGCTCTACAAGACTAGAGGTCTGGATAAGTTCATTATTTAGAGTCTAAATTTCCCAGCTAGTAGATGGGAATCAATGAAGTATCTTGCTGTGAGGATTAAATGGACAATGTTTTTCAAGCTCACATCCTGTATCATTAAGACACACTGTGAGCAGCCTTGAAAAGTCAAATGTTCCTGCCAATATGACATTGTTTCATCAAGGTCAGGGTTAGGGTAAAGACACACCAGGAGTAGGGAGGTTTCCATGTTGTTGTCAGCTGTCATTGAGTTGGTCCTTGACTTGTGGCAACTCCATACACAACAGAACAAATCAATGAGCAGGCCTGCATCATCCCCAAGATTGGTGAGGACCATTGAGAACCAAAGGGTGCACGCTGGCTGATTGTCCATGAGATTGTCAAGTGTTTCTTCCTAATCTTAGCCTAGATATGCCACTGAAATGTGCTCAGCATCATAACAGCATACAATCTTCCACTGTCAAACAGGTGGCAGCTGTGCTTGAGATGCAGTGGCCAGGAATTGAACTCAGGTGTCCCTCATGGACGGTGAGCACTCTATTGCTGAGCCACCAATGCGTCCTTCCAATTACTCCCTTCTCAGCTTCCACCTTGACCCCCTCATCTTGCAGGTGAAGCCTGTTTTATCCTCAAGGGAAAGAAGAACTGATTCTTCTTTCAAAATGTCCCTCATGATATCTGAAGAACATGTTTATGTTTTCTCCTCCCTCGGGTGTCCTTCTATGGTGAAGCCCAACCTGCCACCTTAGAAGGTGAGCTCTGAGAAGATAGAGTTCCCCAAAGCTATGTCCCTTTTCCCAACTAGAGGAAGCTTTTCCTTCCCCTGCCTCCATTATTACCAACCAAAGATTCCACTAGAGCTGCCAAGAACTGATATTCAGAAATAAGTATGTAAATCCTTTGTAAATGTATGCTAATTACTTATTTTTAATTATAATGTAAATAAGTAATTACTGAATAATTTTAAAGTATTTACATGGGGGTGTGTGATTTAGACACTAACTTGTTATAAGATATAAAAACTATAAATTATACAGTAATTATGACCCAATTTACATGCTAAGGCCAAACACAATTACATAGCAAGAAAAATCTAAATAATCAGGTAATTCCACAGTAGATACTGTGTAATAACTAGGCTGTTTTCTTCCCCGAATTGACAAAATGGGTCTGTGTGTTCACCCTGATTTCGGGGAGGCCAAGGAATGGGCACCTTTGGGAAATTCAAAATCGCATACTGAGAAAAATAATTATCACCAAAAAATTAGGAAAAAGAACACAATTTTAAAAATCACTGAATCTTGTCTGGATGAATCTTGGGATTTAGAAAAAGGCCAGGACAGACTGTGGCTCCATAGCCCTGTGGTTGGGTGACCCAGCTGTTCCATAGCAGCTTCCTCACACCTATACCTCAGGCAACCAAGAGTTCCCCAGCCTCTTATCTCCAGGCCTTCACATGGGCTGTGCCATCTGCCTTAAACCTTATTCCTGAACTTTCTTGCCTCTTCTTCCAGGAAACTTTCTCTGACTACCACCCACCACCACTCCAAGATTGAACCAAGGGCCCAGAGTGGGATCCCATAGCCTCCTAGGCTTCCCCCATCATGTTGAGAGATGAGGCTGTCTCCCCCATTTTAGAAGCAGTGATCTTGAGAAGGTGGAGTCTGATACCGGCGAGACCTGGGTTCAAGCCTGCTCCAGACACTCCCACAGCCTTGCTCCGATCCTCCCAGAACTACCTCAGCTGCCTGGCTTCCTGGAGGGAGGGTAGCCATTAATTGACAAGAGCCTTGCATTCTAAGTCCTCACACTGCCCTTAACTGAAACCACTTTAAAGGAGGTATTATTCTCCCCATTTTGCAAATAAAGAAACAAGGATTCAGAGAAATCACATAACTTAGTGGGTCTATAGAAACCAGTTCTCTGCTCCAAGTCCACACTCGGAGTTCCTAACCTTTGCTACCTACTCTGGGCTTCAGGGACCCTAAGTGGCCCAGAAGACAGTGGACAATAGGACAGTCATTTGTTCAGGGACAGCAATCATGAGAAGGTACCGATCCCAAGGTCAGGAGAAGGGGGTTGCAAGTCCAGAGAAATGGGTTGGCAGGCACAGAACTATTGACCTGGGAGGTCCTATGATCATGTTTCTAAGGTCTTGACTGAGCCTCATTAGGCGAATCTCCTGGAGAACTTGTTAACGTGAAGATTCCAGGGCATTGGGAACTGCCAACAGACTTGGGGCACATCCCCACACATACATTTTTTATACCCTCTCTCACTGATGCATACTCAAGTCTAAGCACCACTGCAGGAGGTTTGCCATGGCCTGGCTGGGAAGCTTGGGGCAAAGCCCTGCCCTCTGTGTACCCGCCCCCTCATCCATTAAAGAGGCCTCTGTCCTTTGCTAGTTCATTGTGTCAAAGAAATGAAAGGCTGAAGTATGAAGTACCCCCACTGAGCCAGCCAGGCACACAGAAGGTACTCATCACACCTGGTTTCCTCCACTCAGTTCCAAACTTTTATTGAGCATCTACTCTGTCAATCCAGACCCTCTACCTCCTGCCCCTCCCAAGGCTGGCAAAACACGTAGGGTCTGTGTCTGGTCTCCATGGGAGAGACGCTTCAATGCTGGGAAGCATCTGCCCACTTGGTGTTCTCACCCCAGGGAGGTCCCTTGGAGAGCACCTTGGCCCCACTCTGGCCACCTGCCTTCTGACACAAGTCACCCTCACCTACCAGAAGTTGTCACAGAATTTAGAGCTGGGGAAATGGAAGAATCCATATATAGATTTAGGGCTCATATTTTTTTCTCTTCTCATTACACATGGTCATTAGTGAGGATTTAAAGGAGACCAAGTGGGACCCAAGGGAAGGAGGGCCCTGATGACAAGGCATAGGCCATTGGTTCTATAGGAGAAGAGGTCATCTCAGCTATCCCTCTGCCTAAGAACCAGCTGGCTGAGCACTCCAAAATTCACAGGGATGACCTTTCTTCTCTTACCAACAATGAGCATACCATATTCTCAGCTACTGTTTAAAAGTACTTATGGCTTGAGAGTCCTGGTGTGGTGCTGTAGGATAAACACTGGACTACTAACCATAAGGTTGGTGGTTCAAACCCACCAGCCACTCCTTGGAAAGGGTTTCTATGAGTCAGAACTGACTTGACAGAACTTAACAACAATATGGCTTAATGAAGTATTAAGTTAGAGCCTGCTTTCTTTTGCCTGTCTTCATGAGGAATCAAGCACAGAGAGGGCCAATGGTTTGCCAAGGTCACACAGTCTGAGCAAGTGAGCTGAAACCCAGTCTCTCTTACTTCAGGGGTCTCTCTTCTAACCACGGGGCTCATATCTCTTGTGCCCCAAATGAAAAGGGGATTGGCCAGAGGTGACCAACTCAGCCTTTCACGGTCCCTGCCAAAGCCAGACGACTGCTATGGGGAGGTCTGGGCACTGGCCAAAGCCAAGGGGATGGAAATTGCCCCCATTACAGTGCTGTGGCCCCTCACACAGTTGCTTCACAGCAGAAGAAACTCCCTGGCCCTTGAGTAATATTTTTTTTACTGCCATTGCTGGGTGCTATTCATTTTACTACACTTTGCCTGTTATTTTTGTTGGTGCATAAGCAATGTGGTCAATTCCGTTTTACGTGCACCGACATTTCAGATTCATCGCCAGCCAGCGTGGCGCTGAGTGGTTACACGGTGAAGTGTTTGGCTAATAAAATGCATAAAGTAGAGATAGGAAAATCAATGCCTGTGTTAATAACTCTTCCCCGTCTTTCATGCGGTCTGCCAGGCAGGCCTGCCCACTGGAGCTGGCGCCAGAGGCACCACACAGAGTGTCTGCCACAGGGACCAGGTGCCAGCTGGCCCTGAGGCCTGTGCCCTTTGCCCTTCTGGGGCAGGAGCCAGGCTGGGAATGCTGGGAAGATGCCCACCAGAGTGCTGAGTCCCTCCCAGTGTCTGAGAACCTAGGGACACCCTAGGTTCTTGAACAGATCATGGACCCTCAGTCTCTTCATCTATAAAATGGGATTCTGAAGATTCCCTCCCTTCAAGGACTTTTGTGAGGATGCAGGCAATGACCCAGACAACATAGGACATTTCCGTGCTGGGTAAACTAGCACTGCTGTTTCCCCTCCCCTGGTTATAGCCACCCTGGCCACCTGGGAGATTTCTCATTTCCCAGTACAGCCTCAGAAACCCTACTCAGGATCGCTATGAGTCAGAACCGACTCCACGGCACATAACAACAACAAGGAGTCCTGGTGTGGCGCTGTGGGTTAATGCGCCCAACTTCAAAGCCGTTTGAACTGCAAGGTTGGCGGTTCAAGGTTACCAGCTGCTCCTCAGAAACTATACAGGGTGGCTATGGGTCAGAATCAACTCGATGGCAGTTAACAACAATAGCAAAAGATGAGAAAAATCTTTCCCTGGACTGAGCTCTACCATGAGGCACATCTTTTGAGATGCTGGCACCCCTGCACTCAAACCCCAGAGGCAATTACTTCTTATCCATCTTATTCTTGGCCTAACTTTTACCTCTATTCCCATCTGTTCTCCTGCCTGGGCCGGCTCAAATGTCTCTAGCCACTCCCATTGCCTCCAGGTCAGGGCTGACCACTTCTCAGCATAGCTCCTCCCCCTGCCATCAACCCTGCCATCAAGCCTTTGTCCCTGAGGGTCCCTCCTCCAGCAATAGCCTTCTCTCCATCACCACCCCATACACACCCCAAAGTTCACACAGCTATGTGCTTACTGCCTGGTTCCTTCTGGCTCCTCTGGATTCCGGGGCCGCCTTTCTGTGTCTCTCCTGTTGTTCTTATTGTTAAGTGCAGTTGCATAGAGACCCTGAGTAGGGTTTCGGAGGAACAGCTGGTGAGTTTGAACTGCCAACCTTGCTATTTGCTACTTTGAGTCTAGATATCAGAGGACTTGTTCTCAGTGCCCAGGGTGACACCGTGGAGATATCCTGGAGCTGGTCCTGTCTGCCTTCCTTTGCTGTGACTCCTCAGGGCTGTGGCTGGTGACAGAGGCTCCTCTGAAGTGGTCACAATGCCAGCATCCCCAGAGCCAGGCATTGCACCACCATCACCTACAACATCACACTTGATCCTTAACTAGCCCATGAAGTGGCTACAATTATTTTTTCTAACACTACACTTTCAAGAGCTGAAGGCACCCCCTGAGTCATATGGTGAGTGAGTGGCATAGGCCAGTCCTTGCATAGAGCATACCTGCCATGGGTGCTGGGAAAAGGAAGGCAAAGGAGCATTGGGCATCCTTCTAACCACCCCACACACCTCCCCTCCCTGCCAAATTTCTGGACCTTAGACAAATGGCTTTGCCTCTCTGAGCCCCAGCTTCCATATTCCCAGAAGGGGAACAGTAACAGACCTTCCTCCCTGGGGAGTTGTGAAGATGGACTGAGTGACCACCTCACCAATTGCCCTTGGGAGACACTGACATCCACAATGAGCCTTGGGAGGGGGGAGTACCTGGGACAGGGCAGTAGGGGAGTTCTAGGCTGAGGCCCCACTTGTCCCACAGGGAGAAAGGGAGTAGTGGCACATTCATATCACAAGTCACCAGCATCTCCCAAATCTCAGTTGCCTCCACTGTAAATGGGCGCAGTATTACCACCCCCAGGGCTGCTGGGACATTAAATGACATAATTTATTCAAAAGTCAGGGTCTTGAATGTCAGAATAAAGGGCTCAGGCAGCATCTGGAAGATAAGAGGGGCTTTGGGACGAGCCCAGGTTCTGCGGTAGGCAGCTTTTCTAGACTTGGACCACCTCTCCCTCTCCAGCATCCTCAAGGCCAATTGGGCAGCAGAGAGCCCACCACCATGATGGATGGGGTATTGTCTCCTGCCTGAAGCCCCAGTAGCCAATCTGTCCCTCTAGCTGGTTCCCATGGCCCTCCTCCTCTGCCTTCCTTCCCCACCCAGGAACACAAACACAGAGCTTAATCCCCAGCGCCTCCCAGCAAACCCAGGCCTGATGCACGGCTTGGCAAATATTGGACTTTATTAATTTAATTTAATTAAACTTTATTAACCTTTATTAAAAATAAACCCTCATTAAAATTCTCATTCCCATCTCTGGCAAGGGTGGGGGTGGGGCATTGCCTTCTCTCCAGGCTCATTAAATGTCACCCAAAGAACCACAGTGGTCTCAAGGGCCAGAGTCTGGGACATGGAGCTGGGGCCAAAAATGGAGGGACACAGTGAGCTGTGTGCATGGTCGGGAGTGCCAGCAGCTAAAAATCCAGTCTCTGGAGCTCAGCCCAGACCCCAGGAGGACCTGCTTGGTAGAAAGAAGAGAACCCAAGGGCCTGGGGCAGCCAGCGGCCCCACCACCCCTGGAGGTGCTGATTTTCAGCACAGCAGAGTCCCCAGGCAGATCTGGGGAGAGGGAGACATTGGTTTCTATCACATGTATTGTACTTTCCAAAAGTAGTACATGCTCCTTCTGCAACATGTGGAAATTACAGAAAAGCAGCAAACATCTTAAAATACTCTATGAAGCCACCTCACAGATGGACTCTTGTCACTCAGAACTGGGGTGACAATGCTTAGCATCCAATCTGGGGCATTTCTGAGACTGAAAGACCTCTGAGTAACTAAACAGTCTTTGCCGACATCCCTGTCCCAGGCAGATGGGGACTTCTCATCACTGCTCAGAGCGGTACTGGTAAACTGGTGATATTCTCCTTCAGTGGAAACTGAAACCCATTCAACATAAGAGGGAGCTAGTCCTACTTTAAGGCACTCTGGCGGCATAGTGGTTATGAATCAGGCTGCTAACCTCAGGGTCAGCAGTTCGAAACTCCCAGCTGTTCCGTGGGAGAAAGATGAGGCTTTCTGCTCCTGCAAAGATTTATAGCCTTGGAAACTCTGTACAGGGTCACTATGAGTCGGAACCAACTCCACGGCACATAGCCACCACCACCAGTCCTCCTTTAGAACTGTCCATGTCCCCACGCCCACCAACCAGCCAGGGCCTGGAGCCCAAGCTGTGGTCTCTCCTCCTTGGCTAATTCAGAGCTACACTCAGAGGATCTTCTATGACCTAAGCCTCACATAAATTCATTCATTTAATCCTCTCCAGTAGCCTTGGTGGAGGGGAGGAACACTGTGTCCCTTGTATAGCTTCGGGTGGGTTTGGATGCCGGATTCAGATTTTCCAAGTGACTCTTGAGCAGGACCTGAGTGGGGAGGGAGGAGTCATTGCACAAGCAGGTGAAACAGCTGGTGCTGATGACAGCCACAGCCCTGTCTGCATCTGTGACATTGGGCCCCTCCATGCTGGCTGGTGGCAAAACTGCTCCATCAGTCAGCGCTTCCCTACAGAGGAAGGCCTACGGAAAGGTAAAAATCCAAGTGAGTCACTGACTCAAATGTCCCCAAAGAATGCTCATCAACTGCTCATACGATCTATGAAAATACATTCAGCTCACAGCAGGGAACACCTATAAGCATTGTGGGAGGAATGGGAGGGTTCAGACTTCCTGGTACATGACTTCCTGGTTTGGTGACTTTGGCCACATTAGTTCACTCATTCAGCAAATGTTCCTTAACAGTCTGGCATTGAGACATGATGGCAAAACATTAAGTCGGGGACAGTTTATCCAATAAAAAAGGTAGCAAACACAGCTTACTTGTGCTTACTCATTATCTGTAGTGTTGTGGAAAACACATGAAACTGTTCACTACAAATTAGCAAGCACAAGTAAGCCTGTGCTTCCTTCGCTTACTGGGTACTCCATCCCTGTCAGGGATTGTCCATTTGAAAAGACACTTTGATTCTATAGGAAGGTACTGTGAGGTTGGAAGAGAAACAGATGCCAACCATATCTAAAAACAGAATCTTTGATGTAGTGGAAAAATACGAAATTGTTCACTGTTGTTGTTAAGTGCCATTGAGTTAGTTATGACTCATAGCGACCCTGTACAGGATTTCTGAGAGGGCTGGTGTGTTTGAACTGCAGACCTTGCAGTTACCAGTCCAATGCTTATCTTACAGAACTATCTCCTACAGGCTCAAAACTGTTCACTACAGATTAGTAAGTATGCACAAGAAAGCCCCTACTTACCTTGCTTATTGGGTAAATCAGGACTGAGCCCCAGTCCTCAAGGGCTTAAAGGCTAGTGAGGGAGATAAAAACAAACCAAAACACAACCAACAGACACATTGTTGTCCTGAAGAAGGAAGAGAGTGGCACTGGAGAGCAGCTATGGAGCGCGGAGGTAAGCTGGCCACTGAGGTCTGAGGTTGTAACAGGAGTGAAGCAGAGACCCTGAGAGTGAGGTGAGGCCCAGGACCTGCCTATGAGCTGTGATGAGGGGTTCAGTGGTTCACCTCAGTTGCTACAAGGGTGTGCAGTGGGAAAAAGAAGAAGAAGCAAAAAGATACTTAGAACATGATAAAGCCTGGAGCTAGAGTCAGGATGGGAACAGAAGAGGTTGACGATCAGCAACCGTACAGATGCTGCAGAGCTGTGAGACATTCACTCATTCATCCAGCAGGCTCACTGCCAGTCACTGGGGACAGACTGTAAATAAGCCCCACCAGGTCCTTGCCCTCACAGAACTTGCAGTTCAGAGGGTGAAGCAGACAACAAATGAAGGGACAGAGAGTCCAGGAGGGGAATCATCAGGGAATGCAGCAGAGAATAATGAAGGGGACCAGGGGACCTCTCACAGCCAGAGGGGTGGTTGTGGCTACTCAGAGGACAAGCAGTGGAATTGAGATTTGAAGCTCAAGAAAGATTCTACTGGTGCAATGACCTGAAGAGAACACTGTTGGGCATCACCTATATCCCCCTGCAGGACCCACAGACTCAAAGACCACAGCTGTGCTAGATAAATGACAAGCTCAGCGGGTCCCCTGCCACATGGACCAGGCCCCCACACCTTGGTTAGTATGCTGCTACTGCTGTTGTTAGCTGCTGTGCGTCTGCCCCAGTCGTGGTGACCCTATTGTTCCAGGGTAGCACTGCTCCACAGTGTACTTAGTATAAAATGAAGATTGGGTAAAGAGTTCACTAACAGAGGAAATACAAAGCCACGTGGCAAACAGGCACTCTGTGGAGTCTGTCATGGTGACCATCTGGTGTGTGGTTGTGCACAAGGCTGAGAGGCTGATTCCAAAGACTTCTGACACAGGAGAGGATGCCTGGAGGTAGTGTACTCCGTCCTAGTGCCCTGTGCTCTTGGGGTGGGCTTGGAGATTTGCCTACCCTCCCCTGATAGCAACTGATTGGTTCCCATCACATGCATCTTCCAAACAGAGTCTCCAACTCCCAAAGGACTCAAAGGTATTCCAGGACCATATTGATGGTTCTGGTGGAGTTGGGGGAAGCTCCTCTCCCTCACTTTAGACCAAGTCCCTTTGTTAGCATATAACCAAATCCCTTGCGCTGGTTCCACAGAAAGAGGTGCAGCAGTAGGTCCCCACAGGCCAGGGTTGGAGGAAGCAGCTCCACCAGGCTCTCCTTTGGACTTTGGGCCTTAGGGGTCATGCTCTGTCTCTCTCTCCAAATGACCTCTGTCATCTGCAGACTCTCTCTGCTTCTCCGAGTTCACTCTGAGGAAGACTCTCACAGAGGTCACCAGTCATGTCCTCCTCAGAGCCCACCCAGGAGAGAACCAGATTAGCCCAGGTGGGATCAGATACCCAGGCCAGATTAGTTCCCTAAGGCCAGGGGCGAAGCCACATCAAACAAACATGGCTTCCAACATGATCCTCCCTGACGGTAGCTGAGGATAGTCTTCTGCATCAGGGAGTCCATGGGAACCCACGAGCCAAGACCCCTCACAAGTTCCCAATTGTGTTTCTGAAGCTTAACAGTGCAAGTCCTGCCTAGAGAGGTGTGAGGGCCCTGTCCCTGAATGGGTGCAGGAAGCAAGAGAAGGATGAGATTTTTTAGAACATCTCTGGTTTTGAGACCCCCTTCTTCGTCTTTAGTGAGTGCTGTAATGGTAGAATAGTATTCCACCCCCAAAAAAAGGTTATGTGCACACAAAATCTCAGAATTGTGACCTGATGTAGAAATAAAATCTCTGCAGATATAATCAGTTAAATGAGGTCATAGTGATGGAAGTAAAGTGGACCCTAAAGCCAATAAGTAGAGTCCACATAAGAAGAGGAAGGAACACAGAAACACATAGTGGGAAAGGCCATGTAAAGATGGAGGCAGAGATTGAAGTGATGCAGCTACAGGCCCAGGAATGTCAAGAATTACCTGGTGCCACCAATTGTTGTCGCTGTTGCCACAGAGTCGATTCCGACCCATAGCAAGCCTGTATAGGGTTTCTGAAGAGCAACTGGTAAGCCTGAACCACTGACCTTTCAGTTTAAACCACCTTTGCAGTCCAGCTTATTAACCCACAGCGCCACACCAGGACTCCTGGAACAACCAGTTGTTGTTAAGTGCTATCCAGTCAGTTCCAACTCATAGCAACCCTGTCTAGCGTTTCCAAGGAGAGCCACCAGTAGGAAGGGGCAAAGAAAGACCTCCTTCCCCGTGAGCCTACGGAAGTTGGTCTTTGGTGGTGTAAACACTTAATTAAAGATTAGAGGTTTCAAATCCAACCAAAGTCACCTCAGAAGAAAGGCCTAGTGATTTGCTTTTAAAAGGTCACAGCTTTTAAAGCCCTATGAAGTAATTCTATGTCAAGTAACAATAACTGAGCCTTTGCAAGGAACCAGCGCCTTGCCTACACCTTGATTTTTAACTTCTAGTCTCCAGAACTGTGAGAAAATAAGTCTTTGTTGTTTTAAGCCCCCCAGTTGTTATATAGGCACTCCTCGGAGATACTGCCTATTCAGTTCCAGACCACTGCAAAAAAGCGAGTATGGCAATTTGGTAAGTCAGGTGAATGTTTTGGTTTTCCAATGCATATAAAGTCATGTTTACACAATATGTAGTCTATTAAGGAACCCTAGTAAAGCTATAGGATAAGCACTGGACTGTTAATTGCAAGGTCATCTGTTCAAACCCACCAACCCCTCGTTAGGAGAAAAATATAAAGATTTATAGCCTCAGACACCCAGTAAAGGTTGCTATGTATTGGGATTAATCTGATGGTAGTGGGTGGATGGCCTATTAAACGATCTTCATATGCTCATATGTAGTCTATTAAGGATCTAATGTTGTTGTTGGTAAGTGCCGTCAAATCGCTTCTGATTCATAGTTACCCTGTATAGGGTTTTCCAAGGAGCAGCTGGTGGGTTTGAACCACCAACTTTTCACAGTCCAGTGCTGATCCTACAATGCCATATCAGGACTTCAAGTGTGCAGTAGCATTATGAAAAAGTTTGAACTATTGCAAGAATTACCAAAATGTGACATAGAAACAGAAGTGAGAGCATGGCAAATGACAGAGTGTTGCCACAAATCTTCAATTTATTACAAAAATGGAGCATCTGCAAAGTGCAAGAAAGTGAAACACACTAAAACAAGGTATCCCTGTAATGTATTACAGCAGGAATAGGAAACTAGTACGAGGCAGGGGAGCTTCACAAAGTTCATGGGGAAATTCTATTACTTTTTCATTCCATCTTTCCAGGAACTTTCTGAAGACCTCACCTGGGGTAACCGGGATGGGGCCGTTGGCTGTTGAGAGAGCGGTTTTCACTTTTGATTCCAGGAGAACCTATGCTGTCTTTTCTTGACCAGAATTCCCAAACTCTGGGGCCACACAGGCAAGCGAGGTCTCTAAGAGGCAGCCTACACAAGCTTCATATATACATGGAGCCACACATCAAGGTCTTGTCACAGACCTGGGACAATGAAGGGATCCAGGTCATCCAGGTGCACCTGAGCAGCGTGCACAGGAGCAGACCCATGTGCAGTGCCCGGGGGTGGGGAGAGCTCATTGCTTGATGCAGTACCTCCATTCCTCAGGTGCTGCCTGCCCACTGCCCAGAGAGAGGCCACCTGGAGAAGCCATGCTCTCTTAAGGTAGCCAGTCTCTTCCCTTCTTCAGCACGAGCAGATGGGACAGGGCATCTGGCATTGCTCCTCCTTTTCCTTACTGAAGAGTAATTCTGACCACATTTGGGGTGGTTTGGGGGCTGGAATGAAGGCAGGGCAGCAGAGTGGCTCCTTGCCAAGATCCCCCTTAAGAACCCAGCTTTCAGAAGCCCCAGGCTCCAGAATCTCCCCATGACCCTGGCTGCAATGTAAAATAGGTCATTGGCGTAATCCTGGCCAAATTGGCCTCTCGCAGATCAGCTAGGCCATGCTCCCCGGGCCTAATTATCCCATATTTGGTCAATAAACCATTAACACAGCGCCTCAGATGTTAATAACCGTTTCATGAAAAAGTCGGCATAATTTATGAGATCAACACTGGTTAGCAAAATTAATAAATATTTCATTCGGTGAGATTTATCCTGGCATGCTCCCGACAGGTGGACTGAGGGCTCTCAAGAGCCTTGGGAGCCAGCAGACAGGAGAGAGGAAGGCTCGGCTCCCACTTGGGCCAATAAACATTTACCTCAAATCCTATCGCCATAAATCCGCAGGCTGGACGAGGGAGTCCAGTAAAACCTGACTTAACATTATGTTCAGGCCATTAACAATATTTATATAGATGTCACTTCTGGGAGGGTTAGAGTCACCAGGCAAAGCCCAGTAGCTGTGACAGGAGTGAGCGCAGGATCCTCTGGGAGAGTGGGTGCCCAGAGAGGCCCAGGGCAGCAGATGAACTCCCAGACTGGCTCTCAGGGCCTCTAGGATTGGGAATTGCCAGCAGTGTGACCTAGAATTAATTTCTCTACCTTTCAGAGTCTGTAAAATGGGAATATTAACAATAGTCATCTACTGGGCCTCTGAGAAGATTAAGTTACACACACAAAGTCAGTCCCAAGCACATAGAACCCCAAACCAAACCCACTGCTGTGGAATTAATTGATTCTGATTGATACACAGCAACGACAAGGAAGGAATGCCTCATAGGGTTTCTGAGTCTGTGAATCTCTATGGGAGCAGACAGTCTCATCTTTCTCCCAAGGAGTGGCTGGTGGATTTGAACCAACAACCTTGTGGTTAGCAGCCCAACACTTAACCCACACAACCACCAGGACACCTCATAAATGGAACAACTAAAATAATTATTACTGGTAGAGGCAGCTGGAAGACTCGGATCTCTGCCCCAACAACAGAGCTCTGTTGGGTTGTCTAGGCCTCTTTCATCATGCTAGCTACAACCGTACAGTGATCACGAGGGGTGAAGTGATTTGTCTTGGGATAGTCAGACAGTTAGTGGTGAAGCTAAACTCAGACAGACACCAGTGTGACTCTAAACCTCTCCCTTGCACCACTCTGTCCCCCAGCCTGGGAGTGCTTGGGTCGCTGCTGGGCCTCCAGTAAGTAGCCCAGGAAATCCCACTCTGCTTCTTTCTGCCCTCCTACTAGCATCCCAAAAAGCCCTGGGCAAACATTGCAGGGCTCTGGGGATGCCAGAGCCTGTTGCCGTTAAAGAACTTTCCAGGAGAACCAATTAGTTTTCACTGGGGAACTTTCTACCGGGCATTGATTTTCACTCCCTTCACCTGGGGTGGATTTGATTTGCAAGGATCAGCTCTTCCCAGAGGCAGAAGCAATTGTGTGAAATAAAAGCCCTGAATGTGACAGGTTCATCTGCTGCCCAGACCAGAGTAGGGGGTCGGGTTTGGGGGCAGACTGTAGAATCGAGTAGGGGGGTTAGAAGTAGGGGTGGGGGACTCACTCTTCCTTATACACAGAACTTTGAAGTACAGGCAACACCAACACAAATACCAGTGTTTCTCCAGCTCCCCAGGGAGGCAGGCAGGCTGGTCGATTTGCCCCCTTTCCTGCCAGGCTTCAATAAGCCACACACTAAACATGGAGTCCTGGTGTAGCGCTGCTGGTTAATGCACTGGACTACAAGGTCAGTTTGAACCTCAAGGTTTGCCATTCAAGCTCACCAGTCGCTCCTTGGAAACCCTATACAGAGTTGCTATGAGTCAGAACCAACTTGAAAGCACTTAACAACAAACATAGGTCTGGAGAATGACCAAGATGCCCAGGTGAGGCTAGACCCTCCCATTGGTCAGTATGGTGATGCCCATTCTTTTGCCTTCATTGAGCCTCTGCCCTTATCTCACCTGGGAAGAGGGTAAAGGACCTGGCTCATAGAGGATGCTCAGAACTGTTGGTGAAGTGATCATTATCCCCATTTATAGACAAAGGAGACCATAAAGGTCAGGTGACTGGACTAGAACGAGGCAGAGTCAGAACTCACTCTCTGGCCATTCTGACTCCTCTGAGCTGCTCTTCCATCTGGGACCTGTGTGGGAGCCAGAATAGACAAAGTGGCTTTGAGGGAAAACAGAGCCAATAGCAGGCCCACACTCACCTGCTCCAGAGCTTAGGGTAGAGGACAGAGATGAAAGAAATGGAAGATCTAGCCTCCCAGCCTTTGCAGAATCACTCCTTTACTTGTTTATTCATTCAACGATTTCATTCATTGCACAAATATTTATTGAGCTCCTGCTATGTGCCAAGAGCTCTTCCAGAAGCTGGGGATACAGCAGCCAGCAAAGCTGACATTCTAGTGGGGGAAACAGACGTTAAGCAGAACAAATAAAAAATGCATAGTAAGTGACAAGTAAGTAGGAGCATGGGGGAGGGAGTTACAGGAGTGAGGTATGTGCAATGTTTAACAGGGAGTCTTTGGGATGGACTTCACTGGGGGTGTGAAAGCTGATCAGGGACCCAGGAGGGAAGGAAGGAGCAAAGGCAGGAGGCTCTTCTGGCTACAGGCAAGGTATTGGAGGGCAGAGGACAAAGGACAGGCCATCTGAGAAGGAGCAACCTACAAGGGAGGGCAGTGAAGGGTGTGAGCAGAGATTTAAAAGGGAGCCCTGTGACTACTGAGTGGAGAAGAGTGAAGGGGACACAGGCAGGACTAAGGAGATGTGTTTCGGAAGCTTTTGCATTAATCCAGACTAGAGAGGATGGTAGTTTGGACCAGGAGGTGTTGAGAAGTGGCTGATGTGGGATATTTTGAAGGTAGAACCAACAGGGTTTCCTCATGCCTTGGATGTGGTTATTGTCGTTGCTATTGTTAGGTGTCGTCAAGTCCTTTGCCTAGGTTGTACCAGTCCCCAGAGCTCTTCTGAGAAACAGCCCAACATGAGGTTTTCCTGCTTATGGAGGATAAGACTAGTTGGTAGGCCAAGGTAGGCAGAACTGTAACCTCTGGGATCTCCAAACCCATATGCCAGAGGCCAATGGCCATTTCCAATCCAATGAGGACTCTGGAGAGCAATTTGTATCCTTGGAGCCTGATAAAAAGGCATCCTGGGATATGCTGTGAATCTTCAGCCAAGTTACTGCCCTTCTCTGGGTCCAGGCTTATTATCTCTCTGCTGAGCAGTAAGGCAGTTGGAGAATAACAACAACAACAACAAATAATTTTTCAAGCACTTACTATGTGCAGTGTTCTACCCATGTCTTCACCACCTGTCACCACCTACTGCAATCCTGAAGGGTAGACAGGAATCCTGCCCCCACTTCACAGTTAAGAAATGAACCAGAGAGGCAGAGACTTAGCCTAGGGTCACACAGCTTGAAGGTGGCAGAACTGAGGTAGGAGCCACTTTTGGGGTTCCAGTGGAATGAGAGGCTGTTCTGGGAGCCTCTGTCACTCCTGCCTTTGAACTGCAGCTGTGCAGCTCCAAGTGAGGGAATCCTGGTAACACAGTGAATAAGCACTCGACTGTTACTGAAAGACAGGCAATCTGAACCCCCCAGTGGCTGCAGAGGACAAAAGCCCAAGGGATCTGCTCCTGGAAAGATTACAAGTTAGGAAAGCCCATGGGGGAGGAGGGGGCACTTCTATGCTGCCCTGTAGGGTCACTAGGAGTTGGAACCTTCTTGACGCACAGCACCTACTCTGGGGGCATGAGGTAGCCTCTCTGACAAGAGCCCAGCCTGGCACAGATTCCACACTCAATGGGTGTTCCCAGGGCAACCCACTAGGCTCCCTTCCTCTCTGTGCCAACATGCCAGGACAGACCTGTGTGCCCTTGACAGGTGGCTGCCCCTCTCTAAGCCTTGGTTTCCTCTCTGTGAAATGGACTTTTAGTTGTTGGAGGGACTTTTGACCTTTCAGTGAACGGACAAAGATCCTGACCCTCATTGAACTAACATTCTAGCAGGGGAGATGGAAAATAAACATAAACCAAACCTAACAAAATCAAAATAAACATAAACCACTGCCATCAAATCGATCCCAACTCACAGCAACCTTATATAAGGGTTTCAGATGCTGTAGATCTTTATGGAAGCAGAAAACCTCATTTTCTCCCTCAAAGCAGCTGGTGGGTTAGAACTGCTGACTTTTCTGTTAGCAGTCCACACGTATCCTACAACACCACCCGGGCTCCCAAAACAAATGTAAGAGGGAGGTGAATTATACACCCTGTTAGGTCAGCACTATGGAAACACAGGGGAGAGGAGGGTAGGACATGGGGACATTTTAGAGGATTAAACAAGGGATCAGGTAAGCCTCATCAAAGAGGACAAATTCAAGCAAAGACTTGAGAGTGTTGAAGGAGGGAGTCCTAGTCATACTCCTTCAGATGCCTGGGGAAAACTGTTCCTCACAGAGGGAGAAAGGCCCTGAGGCAGGATGTATTGGAGGAGGAGGAAGAAGATCTGGGCCTGAAGAAGCAACCCCAGGAAAGAGTGGAAGGCAAAGACAGAGAGGTGGCCATGAAACAGAGCATGTTGAACTTTGAAAAACCCAGGGCGGCAGTGAAGAGTCTGTGGATTAATGCACATCAAGTGTTTAGTATATTACCTGGCACATAGTAAGTACTCAATTAATAAGAGCTGTCATTATTGATGCTTATATTTAAACAATTCCTAGCCTTTTTTGGAGGGAGCTCTGGTAGCGTAGTGGTTACGAATCGGGCTGTGAACCTTAAGGTCAGCGGTTCGAAACTACCAGCTACTCCACGGGAGAAAGATGAGGCTTTCTACTCCCGTAAAGATTTACACCCTCGGAAACCCTGTACAGGGTCACTATGGGTCGGAACCAACTCGACGGCACTTAACAACAAAAGCCTTTTTTGGGAGGTAGAGTATGTGGATGCCTTAGGGTCTTTTCTCTGTGGACAGGAGCTGGATTTGAACAACCTAGCCTGTCCCTAACCAGGCTGGGGCTGCCGCCTCTGTCCGCCTCTCAAGAATCTTCCAGATCCTTATCAGGCTAAGGGAAGTTTGGGGAGTGAGGGGGCGGGACCACCATCACAATGACATTAAATCAGACCCTCGGCTCAAGAAGAAATTGCACCAAGAAGTTGTTAATACCTTTATTATGGGCTGAAATGTATTCACGATATGAAAAGACATCCCATTTCTGCCCCCTGTGTCACATCTGAGATGTAGCGTAGATAAATGATATATCACCATGCGAGATCTACCGAAACCATTAGTAACCATGACATTTTGACGTCAGATTTTAAAAAATTCCTAAGTAATCTTTTTGATTTATGAAATGCTGTCTGGGTTCATCGAGAGAGATCTCAGATTTATCACCGCCTGGTTAGAATTATTAATGATTTTCAATTTGTAAATCTGAAGTCGAGAAAGTCTGTGGGCTCTGGGCGACAACTCCCGCAGATGTAGGCCTAGCCTTTCCTCCAGCCAGATTTCAGCTCCAGGAGACATAGTCTCTTCTCCCCAACATTCTGGACAGTTGACATTGTCTCCAAGCAAACCCTGTCTGTCTGCAGCTTGCAGGTCTGAGGAGGGATCAGCTGCAGGACTTGTTCTGGGCTCCACTCTACCACCACGATACATATCCATACCCAGTCCTGGGACCCAGAAAGCTGCTTTGAATAAAGGCGGTGTGTAGGGAAAGAGCGTGGGCAGTTGTCAAGCTGTCCCCTCAGTCTAAGCGCAGGTCCTTCACAAGGCTGAGCAGCCTGAGCCTGCCATGACCTGCCCAAGGCAGTGACCACCCATGCCACACCTCTATCCCTGTCCATGCCTCCACCTGCCTTCCAGTTTCAGAAACAATGCCAACCGGGCAGGAGAAAGAGCATAACATCCATGGGCCCCCATCTCAGGTCTGGCCCTCTTGGGTTTCCATCCATAACCCTAGTCAGACTCATCATCCTGACTCATGCTCTAGGCCTGGATTGCAGCCCTACAGCCATAGCTTCCCCTCTGGAAAGAATTGCCAGGGGGATGGAGTCTTTAATAAATGCTGATGTCCAGGCTGCCAGGGGAATGGAGACTTTAATAAATGCTGATGCCCAGGCTGCACCCTAGACCAACTGAATCAGATTGGCATGAGATTCTATTGAGCATCCAAGACTGAGAACTGAGCCCCTAGAACAACACCACTGGTCTCCTTCCCTCCCTCTTATACAGCCACTGCCTTTCAGGCCTCATCGTTTCTCTCCAGGACCAACGAAATGTCCAAACTCCAGTCTTCCCTTCCCTTCCTACATGGCTCCTTCCCAGACCCTCACTGAAGGCTACAGAGACCCAGGGACTGTGTGAGGCATGGCAGGATAACCCCAGAATCTCTGCCCCCAGACCAATTCCCCTACTGGAGGCAGAGTCTGAATCCAAAACCACCATCTTATCTGCTTCGTGAAAAAGACTCCCTGGAGTGGGGTCACTAGGCTCCAGAGCTCTGCTGTCTCATCCCTTCAACCCTATCGGAACCTCAGTTTCTGACTCTGTTAAGTGGCGATAACAGAATTGTGGATCCTGGGAGTTAGTGTAGGAGTGAAGCTGCTCTCGCATGAGAAGAGCACAGGACTTCAGCAGTGCTGTAAGGGTGCCCAGGACCCCATGACTGCCAGGGGTATCATTATCATTGATGTGCCCCTGGCTGGGGGTATGGGGAGACCATGTGTAAGTTTCCACCCACGTCAGTTCCAAAATGCAGTATTTCCAGGCCGTGAACTCAGCCCCTCAGACCTTAGCTTCTTCCATACTAGAGCCGTTTCTTCCCATAGCCACTTTGTGCCCAGTCGCCCACTGCTACCCCTTTCTGTGAAGACATGAGTTCAATCTGGAAGCAAATTCCCCTCCTAATCACTTGTCCTGGCCTCAGAGCAAATGACACCTTGTCCAAGAAAACTATGCATAAGCCATACTTTTTTTTTTTCTTTTTGATGCACAATTCAAAGGGAAAACTGAAACTCTATTTCTGTAAGAGTCAGAGGCTGGAAGGTGATTTCCAATAATTGTAGGGTGGCAAGTCTGATTTTTCCTCTGATGAGGGTTCGGGGGGCAGCAGCGAGACAGAGACTGAGGCAGGAACATGAGAAGACAGAGGGACCAAGAGAGAGGGACAAGCCCACTAGACAGACATGGAGATGCAGCAAAGGAAGAACCAGGCAGGGAGACCAAAGGCTGTTCAGTAGGGATTGCAGTTATAAATGGGGTGACAGGGACATTAGCAGTAGAGAGGGGTCAGGCCAGCTGCTTACTGCTCCATGTCTAGAGCCTGGCACAAACGGGCACTCAGTAAGTAGGTCATAAATGCACAGGTGATTGAATGACCCAGTTTTGGTTGCATGCCACCTAAATACCAGACTTTCTTCCATCTATGATCTCACTTAATCCTCCCAATAGAATGATAAGGAAGACATCTCTTCCCATTTCCCAGAGGAGGAAACCAAGGCTCAGAGGGCACATGTCTAGCCTGAGATCACTCAGCTAGGATGCAGAGGAGCTAGGAGAGAGTCTGGCTCCTGGCACTGTGCTTGAGGTTCAGACCTCTGGCTTCAGATCCCACCACTGAAATGGTTCCAGAACCCCTGCTCATCACCCTTTCCAGCCGACCCAACAAGGGAAGACCCCCACCCCAGCCGCCAGCATGAGGTGGGTGTGTACAATGTACCTAGTATCATACACACAGTCACACCCACTTGCTCACAAAATGTGCTCTATACATACACCTCTCCACACCCGCCACATTCACCTGCACTCACATACATCCCTCACACACAATGGACATCACCTCTACAGTCTGCCCTGCAGCTGCACTGGACTGACCTGGGTGATCCTGGAGGCTACAGCACCCCTACACTACCCTGTGGGGTGCCTCTGCCAAGTTTTCTGCTGTCCTTGGAGGAACTAACATCTCAGACTCCACCCACTCTGGGCCCACCAGCTGCTATCACCCTCTATGCCTGGCAGCCCCAAGTCCAAATGGCTGACCTCAAACCTCTGTCCCAATTCCTTTTATGGCTGTCCAGCCTCAGTTTCCCTAGAGGACCCCAGGTTAGTTCTCTTTAGAAACTGAAGGGGAAACTCTGTGATCAGACCAGCAGAGCAGCTGGAGAAACCACAAGGTCAGCCCACCCAGGTGAAGCTGGTGGTCCCAACACACTCAAGGGCATCTAGTGACAGGGGTCTAAGCACAGATAACATAGATTCACACCACACAGGTGTAACAGATGAACAACACAACAGCACAATTGTGGCAGACAGAATTTGTTGCAAAACTAATGCACATTATGGGTCTGTTGTAACAGACGCCTGGATTTCAGGGTCATCCTTGTGGGACCAATGTAACCACACGGTCCATTGTATGTGGAAGAGGGAGCTAGAAGAGGGAGAATTAATGAGATGGAAGTGTGAGAAGGACTCAACCCAACATTGTTGCCTTAGAAAACAGAGAAATGGGGCCACAAGCCAAGAAATGCAGACAGCCTCTAAAGCTAGAAAAGTCAAGGACATGGATACGTTCTTAGAGCCTCCAGGAGGAATGCAACCCTGATGAAACCTTGATTTGAGTCCGGTGAGACCCATTTCAGACTTCTGGCCTCTAGAGGTATTGTTGTTGTTGTTAAGTGCCATCGAGATGGTTCCAACACTTAACAATCCTGTATAGGGTTTCTGAGGAGTAGCTAGTGGGTATAAGACAATAAATTTGTGTTGTTTCAAGTTATTAATTTTGTGATAATTTGTTACAGCAGCAATAAGAAAATAATACCCAACTCACGGTCATAGAGTCAATTTCAACTCCTAGTGACCCTGCATAGTGTTTCTGAGGCTGTAAATCTTTACTAGAGCAGATGGAGGTTTGGAACTGCCAACCTTGTGGTTAGTAATCAAGTGTTTATCCTAGAGTGGCACCAGGGTTCCTTGGAAACTAATTGGGAGGTTGATGTTGCTATTAGCTCACATTTGTTGAGTGTTTCCTATTAGACAGTGTTGGTGCTAATTCTTTCTGTGTACAACCTCATGGAAATTTCCCAATATTCCTAAGAGACAGATAAAATCATGCCCACTTCACATTGAGAATGAGGCTCACGGAGATTAAGTGATCTGCCAAGGCTATAAGGATTTGGACCTAGGTTTGTCCAGCTGCAGAGCTTATGTTTGTCACCTGGGGAGGGTAATGGGGAAGGAAATGGAGGAGAAAAGAGAGGAGAAAGATTTATGGGGGTAAGTTAAAAAGCATTGTTACTAGGATGCCAGTTCATGCATCACAGGTTTTTTCTAAACAACGTGTTTAAATATGCCTCTCCCATCAGTGGCTGGCTACAGACAAGTTCTCTCAGTAATACACTTGTCTTCATCTCACTATATTACTAGGTTGCCTTCAAAAAAAAAGGTCTGTTAGCTCTACAGCAGAGAGTCAGCTCAGAAGGTTACAGCAACTGTTTTGAGGGGCTCCAGGGGTCATCTTGATAGATTTTCTCAAGGGAAATAAGAGTGATCATGGGAACTTATTATAAGGGAGTTTTTTGTTTTTTTTTTTTTTTAATTAAAACTTAACTGGTAAGAAAAGGGCCAGAAAAGTTGCACAGAGAAATTTTTTTCCCATTACGACAATGCATCTGTCCATTCTTCCAGGGTAACTAGGGCTGTTCCATGAGAAATTTGTTGGAAACTTTATCCGATTCACTCTCCAGTCCTGATCTTGCTCCTTCAGACTTCATTTTGCTCCCGCAAACTCAAAGAACACTTAAAAGGAATACAATTTTAGTCCCTCAAGAGTGCCAAAACTGCCATTTTGACAGAATGTTTTGGGGAAGGGTTAGAAAGATGGAAACATCTGCTTTCAGAAGTGTATAAGCCTAGAAGAGGACGTGTTGAGAAACAATAGCTTCACTTTCTAATTTTTATTTAATAAAGTCTTCGCTGATTTTGTAGCAATACTTTTTGAATTACCCTCATACGCCTACTCCTCACTTGTCAACTATCTCATTATCTGACATTTCACATTTATGACAATAGTTTAAAAAAATCAACTATCAGATGATTTTGCATATTAACAACTTACCTCTGGCAGTAATGAGTGCCACAGTATAACAGGAGAGTAGAACTGACTGGTATGGCTATGGCTAGACCATGAGGCTCAGTGATTTGATTGTTATGTTATGATACAACTCAGCAGTTATGTCATGACGTCATTTGGCGGTTATATAATGCTTTCTTTCTAAAAATGCTATGTAGTCATCCTCCATTTTCTCACAACATTTATTTTCCACAATGGTCTGATCTTTGGAACCTAATCCTATTAATAAATGGAGAGTATATATACTTATAGGGTCACGATGAGTCAGAACTGACTCTACGGCACTTAACAACAATACAAACATATATATATATATTCAGTATATATATTTATTCTCTACTTTAGTTCACTGCTTGACTGTTAGTTATACTGTTGTAGCTTTCCTGTTGCTATGATGCTAGAATTTCACTTATGGTGGATGAGTATCAATGGAGTTTCCAAACTAAGACAACCTAGGAAGAAGGGCCTGTGGACACACTTCCCCCACAAAACAAAAATAGCCAGTGGAAACATTGTAGACAGAAGCCATGCAAATAATGTAAGAAGTTGCACTACATGAAGAAGAATGCAGCATCAGGTTTCGAGGAAGACTTATTGCATCCTTCGATATGCAGATGACACAACCTCGCTTGGTGGAAGCAAAGAGAATTTGTAGCACTTACTTGGTGAAGATCAAAGACTGCAGCCTTCAGTATGGATTACACCTCAACATAAAGCAAACAAAAATCTTCACAACTTAACCAATAAGCAACATTATGATAGATAGAGAAAATATTGAAATTGTCCAACATTTCATTTTCCTTGGGTCTGCTCAATGCCCATGGAAACAGCAGTCCAGAAATCACATCAGGTATTGCATTAGGCAAATTTGTTGCACAAAAAACCTCTTTAAAGCATCAAAAAGCAAAGATGTCACTTTGAGAACTAAGATGAGCCTGACCCAAGCCATGGTATTTTCAATTGCCTAATATGCATGCAAAAGCAGGACAATGAATAAGGAAAATGGAAGAAAACTGATGCCTTTGAATTATGGTGTTTATGAAGAATACTGACTATACTATGAACTGCCTGGAGAAAGGACAAATCTGTCTTGGAAGAGGTGCGCAGCCGGAATGCTACCTAGAAAGGAGGATGGTAAGACTTTGTCTTGAGTACTTTTGACATGTTATCAGGAGATACTAGTCCCTGAAGAAAGACAGACATCATGCTTGGTAAAATAGAGGGTCTTTGAAAAACAGAAAGACCGTCAGCAAAGTGGATTGACACAGTGGCTGCAGCAGTGGACTCTAACATAGCAGCAATTGTGAGGACGACACAGGATTAAGCATCATTTTGATCTGTTGTACACAGGCTCACTATGAGTCTGAACCAACTCAACAACACCTAACAACAACAATATATTCAGTAAGTATACTTATTCAGTATACTTGACCACCACCATAATTGCTGTCAAATTGACCCCATGTGTGTCAGAATAGAACTGTGCTCCGTAGGGTTTTTCATAGCTGATTTTTCGGTAGTAGATTATTAGGCCTTTCTTCTGAGATGCCTCCAACCTTTCAGATAGTATCTGAGTGCATTAACCATTTGTACCACCTAGGGACAATCTCTCTCTCCCATTAACCATTTGCACCACCTAGGGATAATCTCTCTCTCTCTCTCCACACACATATACATACTGATGGATATATATCTGGGTCAGCAGAATGAAGGGAAGTGAAATTTCAACTGTGGAGAAGTTCTGTAGTTGATTGCTTTATGGGATGGATGAAATTGAGCAGAGATGAACAATACCAAGAGTTGAGATCATTAAGGATGAATGAAGTGAATGGGGGTTCTTTTAGGCAAAAAAGTATTACATTGTGATGGTGGTGGGCAGAATAGAAAGACCCGTCATGATTCAGGGGTCTGAAAAAAACAATATGATCTTGGTGATGATACAGGTGACAGGAATTATGACAGAAGTGAAGATGATAGTGCTGGCAATGATGATAGTGATGATGAGGATGTTGGTGGTGATGCTGATGACGATAGGGGTGTAATACAGTGATGGGAGTGGGGATAGGGCAAACTACTTACAAATTTGCCCAAGTCAGTGCCTCACAAAAGGAGAATTGTTCCCCTTATGTTCTGACTACAGAGGTCTACTTTATCTTACCTCTCAAGTAACACCTTCTTGGCATTTTTGGAGCCACCCTGAATTCCCACATCCCCTCTGAGTCTTTACTGAAGAGCCAGACAAAGGGTAAAGCTAGAACATCCCGAGGGGGAGAAATGTGGGAGCTTGGGGTTCAGTTCAAGCCTGGTTAAAAACCAGAGGAGGGAAGAGTTCTGTGGAGCCAGGAACAGCTCCCAGAATTCCCCAGATGTGTCAGGGATGACTGGACCCTGAGTTGTGGCCTTGGGAACCACGGAGAGAAAGTAGTCGGATAACCTGCTGGCAAAGATGCAAGCTTTAAGGTGGTTCCATGCCAGACAGCAGTACAGTCGTAGCATCTCCTGGCCAGGATGTCCTGTGTCCAGAATGTCACATGGATCTAGCACTCAGGGGAGGCAAAAGCCCCCCCGCCCCCATACAGCTGGGAGTGGACATCCAAGGACTAGACCCAGATTCCACTTCATTTAGAAAAGTAAAGAGAGGGGATGGTTCTTACACCCAACAGCTATGTAGCAAATGTCAGCAAGTGCCCATGTTTCCTGAGCACGTCCTGTGTGTCAGGGCCATGCACTGTCTCATTGGAGTCACTGCACTCTGGGTTCCTATGATTAGCCCACTTCACAAAGGAAGAAACTGAGGTCTAAACATGTAGACTGGCCTGCCCAACATTCCACTGGGTGCCAATGCCCAAGCCTCATATTTTTTGGCTCAGGGGCTCTAGGAACACTGGCTTCCTTGTACTGGGGACCTTAGATCCTGTTAGATCTTTCAGCTGTGATCATGCTTCTCCCTCCTGGTGGGTCCCTGACTTCTGAGTCCCCATCTATTTCATCAGAACGTTAACAAAACAAAGGCAGGGAGTTGGTTGGTTTACGTCTCTGCAGTCTCTAAGATAAGTGTGTGGCACATAGTAGGTATTCAATCATATTATTGATGAAACAAATTAATTCCCAAGGCCTTTCCTGCTCTGCCATCCCAGAGAGAACATACTCCACCCCACATATCCATGCCTTACAGCAGAAACATGTGTCATGTAACATGCGGCCACACAAAGGCAAAATGCACTACCAAGCCTGTGGCTCAGCCCCTCACACTCAGAGTGAGACAAGCACACTGTGACCAACGCACAGAAACACACACAAGTCATGGTACATGCAGGGTCAGACACACAACGAAGCACATTCACAGGCTAAGTAAAGAGCTCACCAGGCTCACTCCTCATGGTGGCTGGTGCCAGGTATTGTTAGACAGTTAGACATATATTCTGCTTTTGTGACCCACCAGGGGCTGGGAGACAATATTCTGGGAGTCCTTATTTTATTCTGCATCCATCGCTGAATGCTTCAAAACTATAATGTGAGACTTAAGTAACTGCTTCGAGTTGAGCCAGCCAGAGATGTGGAGTAGGTGTGGGGACACAACAAGGAAGTCTGTTAATGGGGAGTGGGTAGGAACTAGGGGACAGTCCACGGCTTCTTGAACAGGTTGGTTCACCTGCCAATTCGGACATACACAAAAATAAAAATGTTGGCAAAACTGTTCCTCAGTTACAAATGCTTCCCTGAATGAGATGCCTCATACAGTCCTCACATAGGTCTGTGAGGGATTGTCTCCATTTTAAAGACAGGGGAAACTGAGGCTCAAAGAAGGAAGCATGACCAGATTATTGTAATGGACACTGGACTCCAGAGGCCAAGCGCCTCCTATTCACTCCTCTACCACCAAACAGTTTGGCACACTATCACATGCTGCTGTTATGTGAGACCAACTTGGTTTCCTGGAATGAGTCTTAGAGGGCTGCATTAGAACTGTCCCTTCACAAGGCCAACATTTACTGACTCAGGTCCTGGGCTGCACATTGCAGAGATAAGATCAGATCTCTGATCTTCCACTTCTCTGAGTCTCAGTGTTCTTACATGTAAGATGGGGACAAAGAGCACTGGTGGTGCAATGGTTAAGTGCTCAGCTGCTAACCAAAAGGTTGGAGGTTCAAACCCACCAGGGACTCTGTGGGAGAAATACCTAGAGATCTGCTCCCATAAAGAGCACAACCTAGAAAGCATTCTGGATCATCTGTTCTCTGTCACATGGGGTCGCTGTGAGTTGAAAATGGGCTCGATAGCACCTAACAACACCAGATGGGGCTAGTAGCTCCACGCAGCCCATATGACGTCTACATACCAGGCTCTTTCCCTCAAGGTTCCTCTCTTCAATCTCCACAGCAGCCTTATGACGTGGATATGATCAACCCCACTGAAGAAGCTGAAGTCAAGAGAGGCTAATGGACCAGGGGTGAGGAGGGCTGAGGACAGGATGTGATTTCTGGATGGCAAACCCAGATTCTCTCAAAAATTTATTTCTTTAATAGTGGTAAGTGTATATATTTTCCAATTCAACAAATTTTACATGAATAATTCAATGACATTTATTACATTCACCGTGTTGTATGATTACCATTATCCTACTCCAAATGACTCCACCACCATCAAGAACACTGAGTCCCCCTAAGCAATGACTTTCACTTTTCCTGGTCATCACTAGTAAGTTCTTTGGTTCCAACTCATAGTGACCCTATTTCCAAGGAGCAGCTGGTGAATTTGAACCACCAACCTTGTGGTGAGTAGTCCAGTGTTTATCCTACAGCACCACACCAGGGCATAACAAGCTTTGGTGGCTATATATTTGCCTGTTTCATATAAGTGGAATCATATCATATTTGTCCTTTTATGATTCACTTATTTTACTCAGCATCATGTTTTCAAGGATCATCCATGTAGTCGCATGTAGCAAGATTTCATTTCTCTGGATTATATGTCCAATCGCCTCCATGAACAACTGCTTTATCAGCCATAAACTGGGTGGTGCTCAAGTAGCATTAGTGAACATTTTGATCAGTCTATAGCACAATCCTGATTTAAAAAGGGGAAATTCCCATAGACTTTCTGGAGTAACACAGGCTGAATGAACCCCTAAAACTATTGCCCTAGGTTAATTTTTTTTTTTTCTTAAATGTTTTATTGTGAATTGTGTGATAGTTTACATGGGAGAACATTAGTTTTACATTCATTCTATCGTATATTGTCTCATTGCCATGGTTACATTCCCCTCCATGCAATCCTTCCCCCATACCCCCCAGGTCTTCAGCA